>NW_028261385.1:16188636-16291136 GCF_051295495.1 Thamnophis sirtalis | reverse complement strand
GGTTAACCTGACCCAAGACACCTGAGGGGGGTGGGAAGTTTCCATTCTTTTTATTACTCTGAAGCGTGGGAATTTACCCAGAGCTAGTTTCAACTTTCTAAGTGCCAATATGATGTACTCAATAAAAAAGTATTTCAAACCTGAATGGAGCTTCTGAGTCCTGATTCAATTAGGTTCATTTCTCAGAACTATGACATTCCCATTGCTAAGCAAGACAGATGCTAAGTAAGTTCTGCCCCATTTTATAACTTTTCTGGCCATAGTTAAGTGAAATCGCTTGTTTAGTAACATGGTTGTTAAGTGAATCTGGCTTCCCACTGATTTTGCTTGTCGAAAGGTTGCAAAAGGTGATCACATGACCTTGGGACATTGTCAGGGGTGGGCTGCTACAGGTTCTCCAGGGTTAGGGAGAACCCATAGCTAACATTATGGCCAGTTCAGAGAACCTCCAAATCCCACCCCAGGCTAGCCCCTTCCTCCCCTCCCCTCCCAGGAATCTCCACACAGCCTGTTTTGAATGCGCGGTAAGCGCAGGGCCCATGCGGAAGTTCAGGGAGGGGGAAAAATGGGCCACTTAGAAGTTCCAGAAATGGGAAGAAGAGGGGAAGGGTAAAAGGGAGGAAGGGGAAGGAGAGAAGGGAAAGGAGAGGTGGAAGGAAGGGAGGAGAGAAGAAAGAGAAGAAAGGGGGGTAGGAAGGAGGGAGGGAAGGAGGGAGGGAAGCAAGGAGGGAAGGAAGGAGAGAAGGAGAGAAGAAAGGAGGGAAGGAAGGCAGGAAGGAAGGAGAGAAGGAGAGAAGAAAGGAGGGAAGGAAGGAGGGAATGTAGGAGAGAAGGAAGGGGGGAAGGAAGGAGGAAAGGAAGGGGGAAAGGAAGGAGAGAAGGAGAAAAGAAAGGAGGGAAGGAAGGAAGGAGGGAAGGAAGGAGGGAAGGAGAGAAGGCGGGAAGGGGAAGGAGGGAGGGAAGGAAGGAGGGAAGGAAGGGGAGTAGGAGAGAAGAAATGAGGGAAGGAAAGAGGGAGGGAGGGAAGAAGAAGTAGGACCGTTGTAAGATAAGATGGATCTATGGGATGTTAAAAAAGCAATCTTCAAGTATATTGTCAACTGTAGGGAAAAAATGTTATAAATACATATTATTAATAACAGTTATGAGATCATATAATTGTGAATGTATATATGAAATTGATAAAATAAAAAAATTAAAAAAAGAAGTTCCAGAAGACTGTTTCTGGTCTCCGGAGGGCTTCCGGAGCCCAGGGAATGCAGTTTTCACCCTCCCAGAGGCTTGAGGAAAGCTTCCAGAGCCTGGGGAAGGCGCAAACGCCCTCCCCCATTGCCATGGTGCAGGAGCCGACTAGGCCATGCCCACCATGGCCATGCCCACCCAGCAACTCGGCAGAGAACCCTTGCTGAAATATTTGAAGGCCACCCCTGGACATTGCAATGGTCATAAATACTTGCCTGCTTCTGAAGTTTGATCCATGGGGATTAAAAGAAACCATGGGGATTCTGCAATGGCTATAAATGTGAAAAATGGTCAAAAATCACTTTTTTCAATGCCACTGTAACTTCAAACAGCAGTAAACAAATAGTCATAAGTCAAGATCTTAACAGCTGTATGAAAAATTACTGGCCGAGCCATACTTCCAGGTTAGGGGACCTGAGAGAAGAGTAACATTGTTTTTCTATAGCTGTGATTTTTGCTCCGAAAGGGCTTCCCCTTGGAGACTAGAACGGGCCCTTCCAGGAAATAATTTCCCTTTAGGAAATTATTAAAGTCAAAACAAAACAAAACAAAACTCCAGATGGCACTTTATTGAACTTCCTGATTTTTTTTTTAAAAAAACCATATATCATGCAATTTTAAAAAATTTCATTATCTTTCTTTTTATTCATGCCAGTGTTTTACTGTGGACATTCTGTTATGCTGCTGCATACCAACCACATAATGGTTTGTTGATAGTTTGCTTGTTGAAAAGCAAAAACTGCAGGAGGATAGTCCTCTGTTTGAAGAGCTGGCCACTAGGAGTTGAAAATGACTTGATGGCACATAAATCAATCATCAAAAGTCTATCCAATGGATAAATATTAGACCAGGGGTGTCCAACCTTGGGAACTTTAAGACCTGTGGACTTCAACTCCCAGGATTCCCCAGCCTGCTGGCTGGGGAATTCTGGGAGTTGAAGTCCAAAAATCTTAAAGCTCCCAAGGTTGGACACTCCTGTATTAGAGCAATAACCTATAGGGGATATCCAGAACATACTGAGCACCCTGGACACAATCTTCTTCCCTATAGTAATAAATATTGCAATTGAATTTAAATTTTGATGATGATGATGATGATGATGATGATGATGATGATGATGATACCTTTTCAGTCAACTCTGAAACCTAATTCTATGGGTCAAGTCTTTCCACCTCTGCCAATCTTGCACTGCTTCTGTGAGTTTTTCTGTGCTTTGGCTTCCATGGTGTCCAGCCATCATGATCTTTGATGGCCTGGTTTCCTTTTACTGCTATTTCTCCCAAACATAATTGATTTCTCCAGTGAAATTTAAATTTTACGAATATCTAGCAATAACACTTAGACTTACCATATTTTTCGGAGTATAAGACGCACCCTTTTCCCTCAAAAAAGAGGGTGAAAATCTGGGTGTGTCTTATACATTGAATACAGCATTTTTGGCCTCCTGAAACCTCTGACTCTTTTACCAAAATGGTCATGTTAGATTAAAAGCTCTGAATGAATACTAATGTTCAAATATATTTCAGTTCTGAATGTGTAACATGGTCACAGGTATACTATATAGAGACCTCCAGAGCACTCCTGGGTCCTGGGGAGGGCAGAAATGAGTGGAAAACAGGCAGTTTTTTGCTTGTTTTTGCCCTCCACCAGCCCCCAGGAGCACTCTACAAGCCTCCTAAAGGTTATTCATGCCCTTTTTTTGACAAAAAGCAGGGCCATTTTTGTGGGAAACGGGCCATTTTTAGGAGGTCTGCAGAGTAATTTGCCTGTTCAAAATCTTGGTGCATCTTATACTCCGGTGCCCCTTATACTCTGAAAAATATGGTATATACCACTTTGCAGTGCTTCACACCCTTCTGTAAGTGGTCTGCAGAGTCAGCATATTGCCCCTCAAAATCTGGGTCCTCATTTTACCAACCTTGGAAGGATGGAAGGCTGAGTCAGCCTTGAGCCTGGTGAGATACGAACTGCTGAATTGCTAGTAGCCAGCTCATTTATCTACAGTTATTGTCTGTCTGTCTGTCTCCCTCATTTTCTCTGCTAGTTTGGTGAACTATAGATCCCCCCCCCTCCGCAGTCAATCATGACCTCTGGAAATTGCTTGGATAGGTTCATAGAGTCTTCTTGGCCACATTTCCTTCTAGAGATGATGGGTTCAAAGTCACCCAGTCCTTGTTTTATGCCTAAGGTGGAACTAGGACTTTCTAGTTTCTAGGCTGGTGCCTTAAAACATTACCCCAAACTAGTTCTCAAATTATATCTACAAATATACACATAATATGCTAACTGGGACCTTAGACAATCAATCATTCAATACTGGAGGAAATCAGGCCTGGTTGCTCTTTGGAAACAGGAATCATAAAACAAAAATTATCATTCTTTGGATACATCATGTGGGCTGAAGCATCTAGGGAAAAGATGATAGTGCTGGATCAAGTGGATGGAAAAAGAGGCTAACAGTGCATGAAATGAATAGATGGAGTATTGGAAGCTATTGGGGTGCATCTGCTGAGATTGGGCAATGCAGCAAGGGGCAGAATGGCTTGGAGACTTTTATCTGTCATATCACCAAGAGTCAGCTGTCACTCAAGAAGCCATATAACATAATATATATTCTCTTTTATCTTTGGAGAGTAGGAGAGTGAACCTTCTAGCAATGACCAATTTTGCATTCCCTTTGCAAAATTAGAAATGAGATGTGCCACATTCCTATTTAACAATGAGATGTGGGGTTTTTTTAATTGAAAGTGTAGAAATCATTTCTGCATTCTCAATAATGCCTACAAATGCCTATAAAATTTTACGGCAGTCTGCTTCTTTTGGATTTTGCCTCCTTCTCCTTCTCCTTCTCCTTGATACCAAATGGTGGTAGAAATGTTTTAGAAAGAGCTGACCCTTTTGAATTGACATGTGTCATTGTCAAAATACAAGAATCGTTCAGCAGAAGTGCTTAGTGCAATTTCTTCTGCTCACATGAAAGTAAAGAGGGTGAGAATTTTAGTGGGTAAAATAAAATGGAAAGTGAAACAGTTTTGCTTCCAGTGGACCTAAAAGATGCTTACGTAGCATGTAAATATGCTCTTTTTTAAAAAAAGAAAAAGAATTTTGGATTCCTATTTTTATGTTTTTTTAAACCCAGAAACTCAAATTCCATGAAATTTAGTAATAATAGCAGATTAGTAACAATAACAGAGTTAGAAGTGACCTTGGATGTCATCTAGTCCAACCCCCTGCTCACGCAGATCTGTACTAGGGATTTGAAGCGCCAAACTGCCAACCTTTCTGATCGACAAGCTCAGTGTCTTAGCTATTGAGCCACCTGTCATTATATTACTATATTAAATATATATTAAATCAAAGAAACCTAAATATGGTTCAAGCTTCATAGCAAAGCTTGGGTTTGTTGCTTCAGTAGTAATCATTCAAAATTTGAGAACTGAAGAATGAGAATTTTATTATCTAACTCTCAGAGTTTTAGGAATATACTTGCATTTATATTTGAGTCAACAAAAATCTGTAAGAATATATAAGTACTTATTCCAGTGGTGAAGTCTAAAAATTTCCCCTACTGATTCTGTGGGCGTGGCTTGGTGGGTGGCTTGGTGGTCATGGTCATGTGACTGGGTGAGCTCAAAAACCAACTTTCATACTTCACAGACAAACAACACAAAAGCCACACAACTGACTCACACATGATGCAAAAGCACACAAAATGATCCCTGCAACAACAAGCAGGAACCTCACAGAGCCACTATCACACTTTACACAAAAATAACCCAAAAGCTAAACAACTGACTCACACACAATGCAAAAGCAGCTGAACTTCACATAAATATGTCCCTGCAACAAGCAGGAACCTCACAAAGTAACAGAGAACTCAAAAACAAACTATCACACTTTACACAAAATTAAAACAAAAGCTACACAACTGACTCCTACAAAAACTGACTCACACACAATGCGAAGCAGCTGGACTTCACACAAAATGGCCCCTGCAACAAGCAGGAACCTTACAGAGTCACTGTTAGGGCTAATAGTAAAAAAAAAATGCTTTAAAAAGGTTTTTAAAAAAGGTTCCAACATCCCACATCACAACTGATAATTGGAACCTTTTTAAAAACTTTTTACAGCAGTTGGGCAAATAGGTAGTAAAAATGCTTTTTAAAAATAAGGTTCATCAGCTGTCACAATCAGCTGTACTGCACGACCGTGGGAATCTTTTTTTTACTTTTTAAAAGCATTTTTTACTACCGGTTCGGGAAACCGGAAGTATTTGTTACTACCAGTTCCAGCAAACTGGGTAGAACCAGTAGCATTTCACCCCTGACCTACTCCCATCAATTTAAATTTTCAAGGTTAAAGTAAAACATTTGAAAATCCCTGGAAAAGATTTCATAGCTCACAAATCATTAAAAAGATTTCTTTAGATTTTTGTAACCCCACCTTTATTATTTTTATAAATTAGTCAAGGTGACAAACTTGCCTAATACTCCTTCCTCCTCCAATTTCCCCCATAACAACAATTCTGTGAACCAGATTGGACTGAGAGAGAATGACTCTCCTGAAATCACCCAGCTGGCTTCATGCTTAAGGTGGGAAGTAGAACTCATAGTATCCTGGTGATTGACCCAAAGTCATATAGCTGGCTTTTGTGCCTAAGGCAGGACTAGAACTCACAATCTCTTTATAAATGTGATTGCTTAATTCACTAAAGTTCACATTTACTTGTGAGAAGGGGAATGTGGAAAAAGTCAGAAGCCACTTCCATTGGTGCTGCTTCTCTTGGTCTGTACATAAGAAAGTGCCTTTTTGAAGGATTCTCCTTGCTGATGGGATAACTTCTGTCTTCCATCTTTTTCTCTTCAGATGATCATCAATAACAGCAACAAAATGGCAAAGCATCTCATTTTAATTCAGAGTTCAATTCAGAGGTGGTATTCAGCAGGTTCTGACCAGTTCTGGAGAACCGGTAGGGGAAATTTTGAGTAGTTTGGAGAACTGGTAAATACAACCTGTGACTGGTCCCTCCCCCATCTATTCTCTGCCTCCTGAGTCCCAGCTGATTGGGAGGAAATGGGGATTTTGCAGTATCCTTCCCCTGCCACGCCCACCAAGCCACGCCCACAGAACCAGTAGTAAAAAAATTTGAACCACTAGTCCAATTCCTATTTTAGGTTGGGCTTAACCCAAAGGAGGCTGGTTCTGTGTCAAAATGTAGCTAAAATATACAAGTCAAGAGGAGCTCTTGTTTCTAGAACTTTCCCATCCTTAGAGATCTAAGATTTAAGAGAGAAATTAGCAATATCAGCTGGTGTCAGCTCAAATAAGGTAACGCTGTTACCTTCCTATCAAAGGTGATCCCTATTTTTCTACCCCAATTTTTACGTGCTTTCGAACTGCTAGGTTGGCAGAAACTGGGACAAGTAACGGGAGCTCGCTCTGTTACACGGCGCTAGGGATTCGAACTGCTGAACTGCCAATCTTTCTGATCAACAAGCTCAGCATCTTAGCCACTGAGCCACCCTACATAATGTCTAATAAGTAGTAAAATAATAGAATACTAGCAGTTCCAGGAGATGTGAAGAAAAAGAGCATTTCTACATTAGAGTCACATTTATTATCCCTAAAACACTAAAACAAATAAATGGGAAAAGCCCAAACGAGCTTTTTTAGAAACTTTGAGGTGTCGTGAAAGGAAGAGGTGATCCAGTTACAGGAAAGGAAGAATGTGAAGGAAATTGCTCTGGGGAAGAAAGATCCCACAAAGCCCTTGCTTGGAGAATATTGTCTTGAATATTCTTGGAGGGTGTGGGGGGGAGCCAGTGAAAACTCCATTAGCTCTCTTCTTTGAAGGTGACATTTATTTTCAATTCTCTGTACAATAAGATGATGAAATTACATGAACTTTAAATCAAACTTTAGTGCAGCAGCATAAATAAGTCTCGCAGATGACGGGTTTGAGCCAGCTTCAAAACAATCAGGCCAGACATTACAATTTTATCATCTTAAGAAATGTTTGTTTTCCATTTGCATTTGACAATAGAATTAATACACTATTTTACCAATTTAAGATTTATGAAATGGGCTGCACCGTTTCCATTCCCTCTTCCTTTGGTTCCTGACACCCATTTTTTTTTCCAATTTACAGAACTTGCAATTTGCAGAAAGCTTTAACAAAAGGGTGGGGGGCTCCTTCGATGTCTGCTGCACGGCTTCAAATACCTCTATTTTAATTTTCTCATTAATAGTAAATGCCCTCGGTAACAATGGACCATTGATCTGTAGTTTGCCTCCTATTTGCCCTGGAGCAAGAGAGCAATTGCGAAATGTACGAGATGCATTCAAAGGTGCACATGTGCGTGCACACACAACCCCAGATAGGACCAACAGACCATTAGTTTTGAAGCTTCAGCTGTGATGGGTTCAATAATAATTAATATGCAGGACAGCTAGTCATGTCACACACCATTTCGGCCCAGCATTGCATCTGTCAGTCCAAATCCTTGCAACCTACCAAGCACCGAAGATCGAATCTAGTTAGACAGCTAAGTGAATTTCAACAACAACAAAAAAATCTGCAGATGCACGATAGATGCACAGGATGTTATGTCACACATGAATGACTCCTGTGCAGGCCAAATGACAGATGTATTTCCTCCGACTGCAGGCCAGGCTCCAGCACAATCCACTCTTCATTTATCAATAATTGGGGCTTAATTTTATTTGGCAGTGGTCGAGCAATGTGTTTGGCTTCCTCTCCAATATACTAATACTAATTAGGCTTTTTCTCCATTTTTTGGTGATTCAGGGAGGCAGCTCAGCAGAGGGTCACCATTTATTTCCAAAAAAACTGGAGAATTTTAGGTGATCAATCACAGGCGCAGTCAAGATTTGTCAACAAAACCTCATATGCTAAGAGAGTATCAGATGAAAGCCAGTTTGGTCTGGCGGTTAAGGCACCAAGCTAGAAAGCAGGAGACTGGGAATTTTAGTCTTGCCTTAGCCACGAAAGCCAGTTAGATGACCTTGGTCCTCCTCTCTTGGTCCTCCTCTCTTAGCTCAATCCATCTCACAGGGTTGCTGTTATGGGGAAGTAGGAGGAGAAAGGTGTGTTGTATATGTTCACCACCTAGAGTTATCTGTAAAAATAATAAAGGTGAGATACAAATAAGCATATATAAAGAATAAACTATAAACCCTTCCATTCTCCACCATCCATGGTGGTGCAGTGGTTAGAGTGCAGTACTGTAGGCGTCTTCAGGTTGACTCAGCCTTCCATCCTTCCGAAGTGGGTAAAATGAGGACCCAGATTGTTGGGGGCAATACAGTAGTGGGTTTCTGCTCCCGTTGCAACCAGTATGCTCCTACGGGCACGCACGCTGTACATGCATGCACACCCACCGCCTGTGATGCTCCAGCTGCTCGGTGGAGCATCGCGCAGGCGCCGTACACTGTGCGCGGTTGCGCAGATGGCCCGTTTCCTTCAAATACAGGTAAGTAACGAGGGAGGGAGGGCCCTCCAAAGCATCATTCCAGTATGGTGGCTGCTGCTTCCAGCAGGCACCGGTACGTGCATACTGGGGTGTACTGCCTGCAACCTACCACTGGGGCAATAGGCTGACTCTGTAAACTGCTTAGAGAGGGCTGTAAAGCACTGTGAAGTGGTATATAAGTCTATAGCAATAGCAATAGCAATAGCAGTTAGACTTATATACCACTTCATAGGGCTTTCAGCCCTCTCTAAGCGGTTTACAGAGTCAGCATATTGCCCCCACAGTCTGGGTCTTCATTTCACCCACCTCGGAAGGATGGAAGGCTGAGTCAACCTTGAGTCAGTGAGATTTGAACCGCTGAACTGCAGATAGCAGTCAGCTGAAGTGGCCTGCAGTATTGCACCCTAACCACTGCGCCACCTCGGCTCTAAGTGCTATTGCTCTTGCTATTCTGCTGACTGCAGGCTGCCTGCAATTTGGCAGTTCAAATCTCATCAGGTTCAAGGTTGACTCAGCCTTCCAGCCTTCTGAGGTGGGAAAAATGAGGTCTCAGATTGTTGGGGGGAAGGGGCAATAGGCTGATTCTGTAAACCAGTTAGAAGGGCTGTAAAGCACTGTAAAGCGGTATATAAGTCTAAGTGCTTATATGACTGCTTCAACACCAGTCATTGCTGAAGAAACTTCTTGGATGAGAAGTGAAATGTTTCCAAAGGAAAAAAAAAACAGAAAGTCCAATTGCCTCTTGAATAAAAGAACATTTGGGATAACCATGACTTGGATGACCGAGAATTTTCATAGACGTACAAATGATTTAAATAATGGGACATAATCATTTTAAGTTGTTTTATTGGTGATGGCAAAGGTGTCTTTTGGGAACCAGGAGCTGCGCCAAGAATTATTGGTATGTATGTATGTATGTATGTGTGTGTGTGTATGTATGTATGTATGTATGTATGTATGTATGTATGTATCAGGGATGGGTTTCAACCGGTTCGCGGTGGTCCCTGCGATCCGGTTGGTCGCCGAACCTGGAAGTAAGTAACTTCTGGGAACGGCGAAGGCCCCCCACCTGCGCCCGCGCGCCCACGCGCGCCCGCACCCGCTCCTTACCCGGTTTTGCCAAATTCTGCGCTTCCACGCATGCGCAGGACGCATACAGCGCCTGCACGATCCTCCAGGAGCAGCTGGAGCATCGCACAGACGTTAGTACGCATGCGCGCGTGCGTGAGGACGCCGCCGGCCTCATTCCAACCGAACCGGTTGGAACGGGGCGAGAAACCCACCCCTGGTATGTATGTATGCATGTATTTGTTACATTTATCTTCCACCCATTTTACTATCACGTGACTCTGGACAGCTTACCTTACCATAAATAAAACATAAACAACTAAAATTTTGTGCATATTAAGCATTAGGATTAGAATTAAAACATTCACAACAAATTATGTAAAAGAATCCGTGCATAAATGAGGTGGAGGTAGTATCTCATTTAATCTACTGTCCACCTGGGATTTATTCGATGTATACAGCTACCCATCTCATGTACCTGACTCTTTGAATGAATATCCCAATCTGTTAGTAATAGGCACTAATAATGGGAAGAAAAAGAAGAAATTATATCTTAGAAGACTGTTTCTCTACAAACATGGAGAGAAGCTATATGAATATTTTGGAATATGGGGGTTATTATTATATTATTATTTTTTATTATTTATTTTTTTCTACATTGTGTTTTTATTATCTAAAATAGTCACTGTGAGTGAGTAAGCGATTATATAAATTATCATCAATCAATCAGTCAATCAATCAGTCAATCAATCAATGTAAGCCACAGGATAGGAAAAACAATTTTACATCAATTGATAGGCAACCAATCCTAACTTTCTTTAGACATCAATCAACATGTTCATACAGTACATATGCCATGTAGTACAATATGTTTCCATGTTCTATCATTGATGTTCTATCATTAGATTGGAAGAACTATTCTGAAGATATGGTGTCAATTATAAACTAAACTGCTCCTCCCTAAAACTTAAATTGTCTGTGTGCGGCAGCTATTTTTATATAGGGAATTATGGTGGGATAAATATTATTTCATGTCTGTTTGAATGGAATCCTATTTACTGTCACATTTTTGAACTGATTCACAAATTGAAATGTCATTGTATTTTAAAATCTGCACTTTTCTGAATTTGGATGTAAAGTAAGCACTTGCAATATAATCTGTACAAAAATACATCATATATAACAAGAAAAATATATTGTCACTCAGATTGCAAAAATAGGGTATGCCATGTAAAACAATAAAGAAAAATGTGCTTGCTCATGAAACAAGATTTTCGTGTGTTTTTTTTAAAAGGAACAGAGTGAACTGAAGTTAAAAATGAGAAATGAGAAAAGCACAGGAAATGAAATTGTTTGATTCATTGGTAGTAGAATATATACATACATACATACATGCCATACCCTTACTGGGATTAGAACCTGTGCTGTATTACATCTTAGGCAGTTGTGTTAACCACTAAGCCACAAGTTCTCCTCCTTTATCAGCTGAGCCAGGGAAATTAACACAACTGCCTAAGATGTAATACAGCACAGGTTCTAATCCCAGTAAGGGTATGGCTAGCTGATGAGAGCTAAATAGCTTGAAATAGATCTATACTAGTCTCCCATTATTTATTTATCAGCACAAACACTGTGTGTGTGTGTGTGTATGTGTGTGTGTGTGTGTGTCTGATAAATAAATAAAGGGAGACTAGTATAGATCTATTTCAAGCTATTTAGCTCTCATCAGCTAGCCATACCCTTACTGGGATATATTTAAATATATTTAAAGTCACAACCCCTGGTATGCCCCAATTATGGGAGGAAGCTAACTGCTTCCATTCTCTGTCAATCGGCTCGTCACAAGAGTCCATCACAACAGAAACCCAATATTTTTACTGTTGCCTTTGTTGGGCATGGCCAACTAAAATAAAGCACAAATAAAACACACAAACACACACACACACACACACACACACACGTACATACATACATACATATATATATATTCCCCCCGCCCCCGTGAAATCAGAAATGATATAATTCTGGGTATTGGTGTAACCCAGGGGTGTCAAACAAGGATGTGGTTGGATCTGGCCCATGGGGCTATCCTGGAAATGTAAAGGGCTGGCCCATGTTGCTTCGACCCAATCTACCTAACGCGAATAGGAAATATTGGACCAGTGTGGAGGAAACATCTGGCCAGCATGGCTTCAGCTCAATCTATCCAGTGTGAAGGGGAAATATGCCAGCAGTGTGGGGAGTGGCGTCAAGCTGGTCATGTCACCCAGTTGGCCATGCCCATCCAGTTAGCCACACCCACCCAGTCAGCCATGCCCATGCCCCCTGAGCTCAACCACAGCCCTGATACATCCCTCAATAAAATTGTGTTTGACATCCCTGCTATAACCCATATTCCTATCAATATAGTTTGTGTCAGGCCTGCAGCCACCTTTTCTTTTGCATCTTTGGCCTGCCACACTTTCTATTATTCCACTATGCATTTTCTATTGTGGGAAAATGGGAGGAGGGATTGTTCAGAGTTAGATGATATGTAGCCATAACAAAATTCTTTCTAGAAAGCCAAGGTCATCCTTTGTCTTTGCACCTCTGCATCTGACCAGAACTGGATGGGTGGAACTGCCAGTATGGCAGTAGAAGATTGGACCATGTGATGGACTTGTGAGTGTGGGGGCAAGATCTTGAACTTTCAACTGGGTGGGGAAAACCAGGAAGCTTTCAGATTCGGGTTTTCCCAGATGTGCCAACACGGCTCTGTTAATAAATTGGAATTTTGAGGAATGCTTTGCCTCAGACTCTGATTTAATTTTGGATGCTATTTGGAACCCTGATAGTTTGATCTTTCCAGTATACACCAAGGCACCTTATGAATGAAGACAAATATACATGTCCCAGGATAATGTTGCGGGATCTAATCAGAGTCAATCAACGGAACCAGATGTTTAATGTTCCAATCTTTTGGACTTGTGCTGGAACCCATCCACAGGGAATGTGTATCTCACCAGAACATGGTAGAGAACAGTGGTTCATGCTACCATTCTGGTAGAGGGAAGTTCCCTGCGGATGGGTTCCGACAGATGCCCTAATTAAATTATGAGCCTCAAGACAGTTATTTATTAGGAACAACATGTCAGCACCATACCCAAGTGAAGCCAGCTCTGCCCCCACATAATTTATGGTCCAGTTATGACTCTGTTTCCCCCCTCCTCCCAAGGTGTGTCATAAATCACATTCTGCAATGGAGTACTTTCACAGACTGTAGAAATCACACCTCTCAGGCTGTTGCAGGTAACCTGGGATACAGCCTTGAGAAAAGTATGCATGGAATGTGCTTCTGGTTATGGCTGCTGTGCTGTTCCATCAGTTTTCCCACCTCCTGCCCTATGGTAACTCAAGAGCAGGCCAGGGATGCTTTGTGAGTTGACACCCTGAGGATGGGCTCTAGCACAAGTCGGAAAACTCAGAAGACTAAACCTCTGGTCCCAGTGACTGACCCATATTGGATCCTGAAAACCTATGCACCTTGCAATAAATTCTTAAATTTTCTATGGGTTTTATTTCTAATGAAATACATATAAGACTGTGCTCCATGTCTCCCTTCTATCTCACTGAAAAAAGGGGGTTGCTCTTGTAAGATGATGGATGCTATAAATGTCCAGGGTTCCATAAATGCAGAGTGCTGAACATTAATTTTGATTAAGAACCAGTTTGCTTTATTATTATACAACCTCAGAGCAGGTAACTGTAGGAGGACTAGAAAACAGGAGGGCAAATGTCTCAAAACATGCCATTAAGAGAGAAATAAAGAATAAATTCCATTAGATTAAGGCTGTAATCCTAAACACCCCTATTCCAAAGTAAGTTAAATTGGAAAGAAATAGAAGTGCATTTAAATAATTTGTCTCAAAAAGTCATGAATACATTTCACTAAGAAAAAGATGGAGATTTAGTCATCGACTCGTTTTAGGTCCAAACTTTTCTGCAAACTTCGATGTAACTTTCAGTAGATTGTATCTATTATACACACGGTCTTTATCAGTATCTCTGATTTTAATCATAAAAACCACAAAATGAACAAAGAGAAATGGGTGGCTTATATGAAGCTTTTAAACAGCTTTTGATTCAGATTTTATTGACTAGGTCAGGGGTTAGCAACTTGTGGCTCTGGAGCTGCATGTGGCTCTTTCATTCCTCTGCTGTGGTTCCCTGTTGATGGTTGGTGCCGCAATTTTGAGAGGAGCTTCTGGTTGGGGGGGGGAAGCACTGTGCACCAGGAGGAGACTCTATGGCAAGGGTTGGGTTTTCTGGTTGGCTCCACAATTGATAGGGCTTTCAGTTAGGACAGGTAGAGGAAAACGGACACCGTGCTAGGAGGAGACTCTATGGTGGGGAAACCAGACTTTCAGTTGGCAAAGGAAAAAGGATACCATGCTAAGAGGAGACTCTATGGTGGAGGAACCAGACTTCTAGTCAGTTCCAGAATTGAACGGGAGGCTTCCAGTTATGACCTTTGTGGCTCTTTGAGTGTTTAAGGTTGCCAACCCCTGGACTAGTCATTCATCCAGTCATCCTCCTTTGACGCCAAATATCACAAAGAGAAATTAAAAGGGTTGGCCTTTTAAAGGCATATTTATGTCAAAATCTTGGTTTCTGTTGTAAAACACAAATACAAACCCAATTCAGATAGTAAAGTATTAGTGAAACATTCTCATAATGCCCCATGCCCATTCAGAAAATGTAGACTCCATCCAAAAACTACTATAACAGTCTTAACATGTTTATCTTGTAGCAATCAACTCTTGAGGTGGTGGAGGCATTAATAGACATCTTCAGATCATAAGCTAGGAAATAAGAACTTATCACTAATCAAAAAAAGATTCACAAAAAGAGTTGATGATAGGTAACTAGGTCATCACTGGAACCCAGGCATAGAAATAAAAATAAGAACATCCTCTATCCCATGTTTGTATCCTGGGGAGCATGGGCTAAAGATCCCATAAGATCTCACAGGCTGGGCCTCCTTCGGGTACTGTCGACCGGGCAATGATCTGCTCGGCCAATTCACCAGCCAAGCAAATCAAGACCTTTAGATTTTGCAGCTCCTGTGAGACAGAAGGACACATGGATTGCTATCAAAAGCGATGGGAGAATGAACTTGAACTTTCCCCAACTTTGGCAGAATTCTACAGTCTCTTGCAAAGCACAGCTGTTTTAGGCAAGGGCTAGCTAGAGCAGGAGTTTAGGAGTGCCAAAGGTGGCTCTTGCCGGACTGGTATTAGCAGTAGAGCCCAGTTTCCAGTCTTGGCAGAAGTGGATGAGTTACTGTCTCATTCTGGCACTCAGCTCTTTGACTGGATCTTATCATCCACCATGCAGCTTCTCCTTGGATCATGCTTTCAACCTCCAGAGGCAAAATTCACATTTAGCATTTTAAACAGTCTTGGACAACCTACGTTCTCTTTTACTGAGTTATAGTACATGATGGGTTCCGTTGTTGTTTTTTTAAAGAAAGTTTTGCTAGTTTCTGAAAGTTATTTCAGAAGGACAGTTGTCATCCTGCATGCGGCCAAAACTCTTCCTTTTCCTTCCTTCAAGTAACTGCAGGAATAGCATTGAACAAAAGGGTGGGATTCAACCAGTGTAACAACCGGTTCACTTCAAGCGCACTTTGCACATCCATTTGAAATCACCACTAAATCTTACCTTTTCCTCCAGCCCTGGTGGGTAAACAGCTGACTTGCAGCAATCCACTCTGCCACCCTGATCAGCTGGGCTTCAAACAAGGAAATATAGGACGGAATAGAGCAGGAGCAGGTGGGTGGGGCCAACTGATCACCGGAACTACCAGTTCACTGAACCAGTCTGAACCGGCTGAATCCCACCCTTGATTGACTAGTTCACCTTTGACAGTTGGAAACTGATGATGTCAGATCCTGCAGCAACAAAACCATGCTAAATACTTGATGCAAATTAAGATGGGCAGACCAGGCTACTTCCACTCTAAAACAATTCATAAATGTGTTCTATTGCTCTTTTAAAGGAGACACACATTTCTAATTTTTCTTAAAGTAGGAACACTGTGAAATTTGGAGATATATGAAAACTGAAGGATGGTATTCTCATCCTAATATTTGTCTGGGTATTTATATTTAATTTGTTTAAAGAGGAAGCCTGGATACATTTCTGTAGTGTCTGCAGTATGAATGCTATCCATCTATGTCCTTGCATTGGAGAAAAATTAGATAGACAAATACATTGTGCACAAAGCCTGAGTATTGAGTTCATTCCCTAAACAGCCTGATTTGGAATCCAAAAGTTATGATTATTGTAGAATACTTTGTCATTAATGATACCTCTCAAATTCTCACCTACAATGGTTAAGTTTTGAGTTTCAAATGCTTGTTTTCTAAACAGAATCAAAACATAGCTAATTACAATCCCGATGTTTTAAAAAAATCTTCCAGTGTTTTAAAATGTAGAGGCTATATCATGAATTACAATCTGAGGGGTCAAAATGGTGATGGGTTGTAGGCGGTACGCCCCAGTATGAACAGTGCCTACCAGGAGCACCGGGTACCATTCCAGTATGGTGCTCCGGAGGACCCACCCGCCCGCCCTCCTTACCTGTATTTGAGCTCTTCGACACTTCCGCGCACAAAGTGTACAGCGCCTGCGTGACGCTCTGCCAAGCAGCTGGAGGGTCGCAGGAGGTAAGGACGCATGCACACACTATGTGAATGTGCGCATATACTGTGCACATTCAGGTAGTGGATGCCAGGCCCCTTGCACCATACCAGTTGCAACAGGATCTGGAACCCACCACTGGGTCAAAAGTTAAGGACCAATAGAGGAGGAGGAGGAAAGGAAGGAAGGTAAGAAAGGAGGAAGGAAGGAAGGAAGGAAGAAAGAAAGGAGGAAGGAAAGACAGAAAGAAAGAAAGAAAGAAAGAAAGAAAGAAAGAAAGAAAGAAAGAAAGAAAGAAAGAAAGAAAGAATTATCCAGAAGCCAGTACTGAGGAGCAGGACAGAAAGTAGAAGAAATTTGGGACTTTAGAAATGTAGGTAAAGGTAAAGGTTCCCCACGCACATATGTGCTAATCGTTCCCAACTCTAAGGGGCAGTGCTCTTCTCTGTTTCAAAGTTGAAGAGCCAGTGCTGTCCGAAGATTTGGTTTTGGTTTGGTTTTTGGTTTTATTTGTATTTGTAGGCCGCCCTTTTCCCTGAGGGGACTCAGGGCGGCTCACAGAAAACCAAGGGAGGGGGGAATACAACATTGAGATTACAACACATAATAAAATAGCAAACAACATGCATACTACATTCGGGCGGGGTAACAGTCCTTATCCCCAGGCCTGACGGGCGAGCCAGTTCTTCAAGGCTATGCGGAAGGCCTGGACGGTGGAGAGAGTACGAATCTCTACGGGGAGCTCGTTCCAAAGGGTCGGGGCCACTGCTGAGAAGGCCCTCCTCCTTGTGGTTGCCAGCCGACACTGGCTGGCCGATGGAATACGGAGGAGGCCTAATCTATGAGATCTTATAGGTCGTAGGGAGGTAATTGGCAGAAGGCGGTCTCTCAAGTATCCAGATCCACTGCCATGTAGGGCTTTATGGGTGATCAATAGCACCTTGCTATTGATCACCCATAAAGATGGGTGAAGATGTCTCCGTGGTCATGTGACCAGCATGACTAAACACCAAAGGCACATGGAACACTGTTATCTTCCTACCAAAGGTGGTTCCTTTTTTTCTACTTGCATTTTTACGTGCTTTCGAACTGCTAGGTTGGCAGAAGCTGGGACAAGTAACGAGAGCTCACTCTATTACAAGGCCCCAGGGAGTCGAACTGCTGAACTGCTTACCTTTCTGATTGACAAGCTCAGGGTCTTAGCCGCTGAGCCATCACGTCCCTATTTTTGTTCCTGTCTAGTAAAGTCCAGTGACCAACCTGACTGGATCAGAAGTTACTTTTTTTGTGTGACAGACTGTCACTTGCAATTCATTTGTGACTTCATGGTTCCAAGGATGCTTCTTTGTACCAAATGTAATTGCTTCATGGAAGAGCTTGGCCCAAATGCTACCAGTTGATGCTCCATGCTTGAACTTTGAAAAGCATTTGGAGAATTGTCCCCTGAGAAATGCGTAGGTTCTCAATTGCTACTGGAGTCAAATATATCTCGATAAAATTATTTGTGGAAGACAAAGAAGAATGCCTCTCTTTTTTTGCACACTGTGTGCAGAGATTGTCGGAGGCTACAGTTGAATGATACAACTATCTAACTTTTGTTTTCTGCAGTTCATTACACAAAAAATTAAGAAAATTAAAAGATTTAGTCTCCCTAAATGAATCTAAACATTATATAAGCATGTATATGCATATCGCCAACATATCCTGTTTCCCCAAAAATAAGACCTCCCTGGATAATACGCCCAATCGGGCTTTTGAGAGCATGCACTAAAATATCCTGAAAATCTCCTGAAAATAATCCCTCCTCAAAAATATTGCAACACAGCAGCAGCCATGAGGCGACCACGTTTGCTGCCTCCTGCACCTCAAAAATAAAAAGACCTCCCCGAAAATAAGGCCAAGTGCTTATTTCGGGGGTCAAAAGAAAATAAGACTCTGTCTTATTTTCTGGAAAACACGGTACCTATTATTTTGGTTGTCCCTTTTTCCTTATATTTGCTTTTTACTAACATCTTAGAGTTGTCTTTTTTTTTTTTTGATAACCCAGTTACTTTTTCTCTCTATACCCCAAGATTGTCTTCTGTTTGACCATAGCAGTTATCTTCTACCTCACCTATTGACCCAACTTGGTTTGTATTTTCACATCTGTTTTGGATACTTTCACTTTGCTGTAATTTTAGATGTTATTATATTTAATATAATTTTAGGGTTTACATTATAATTTAATATAGGCCATATTCTGGACCTCATTTATAGATATTAGTTAGGTTGTTTTACAAATGTATTTTAACTCTGCTTTAATTTTATTTTGTTCATTATGACAAAACATTACGTAGCCCATTATGTACTGCTCTATGATGGCAATGAAATTGAGTTGAATTGAATCAGAACAAATCGTTTTAGGTACTTTTATAAACATGACTTTTACATTTTCCATTTGTTCTTTAGTCACACATTAAAATGCCTATATACAAATCCATTCAGTGCCAGGCACAAAGGATCAAGATTTTTAAGTTAAATTGCAGTTCAAAAGATTTGCTCAACTCCCTATACACAAGAATGTAGTCAACCAAAATTCAGTACTAAATTGATGCCAGTTAGCATTCAAGTGGGATTATACCAGTGGTGGGTTCCGGCCGGTACGGGCATACCAGTAGTAGCCGGGAACAGCTGACAGCATATTGGTATGGTGGCTCATTTGGCCTACCTGCCCGCCCCCATTCTAAACCAGTTTTTAAAACAACCAGCCCATTGCGTACACATGCACAGCATGTGGCGCCTGCGTAAGCTCTGACAAGCAGCTGGTGTTGCAGGGGCAGTGGAGTGTGCAAGTGTGAGCAGTGCATGTACATGAAAGGATGCGCAGCCCCTTGAGCATCATACCGGTAGCGACGGGGAGAGGAACCCACCACTGGATTATACTTGGCCATTTGTGGCAACATGGGGATTCTAAGATGATGACATGCTTAACTCCACCCCTCCGTCTGTTTTTCTTCTTCAGCTAGGGCACATAGTAACCATCCTTACTTGTTTTTATTTTGTTTTGTGCTGTTCTATATCATTGAACTGGTTTAAATGCCCTGGCTTGAGTTCCATTGCAAAGAAAAATGTCTTGCAAACAACAAACACAGATCCCGAAACAATTTTTTTAAAACAGGAGATTCCACGTTTTAATTTGAAGAATGAGGGTGGTTTGTTATAGTATTAAATTCTGAAATGCAAGGAGACCACTCACATAATGGTCACCAGACCTATTTTATCTCTAAACACCCAACTGGCCCTTTTGTAGAGCAGACTTTAGCCCTGGGCATCAGGAACCAATGGAGTTAACCAACATTTGGGATCTTCCTGGTGTTTTTTTTTAACACACAGCAGTACTGTGCTGGTTAGCATCCTTTGAGTCAATGTTATGGTCCTGAGGGCTGATTGCTTTGCCCAGTGAGAGCTTTCTGCCTGAGCCAACCTAGGATTTAAAAAAAGAAAGAAAGAAAAACTGGGACAACAAAAATCAACCTGGTTCCCACCCAATTGTGTTGCCAAACTCAACAGAGACATTTCCATATGGTTCAGTACGAGTTGGGCAATTTATTTGGGACGCAGTAATAAATAGAATCTCCTAGGATTCGATAGGTAGTTCATCCAGGAACTTGTCTGCCATCTCATCATGAGTGGATCCGAATGAGACATCAGGAAAAAAAAAAGGAATAAATAGTGCAGCCATTTTAATTGCGCTGAGAATATGTTGGCAGGCACGCTAAATAGCAGTGTGTACACACACGCAGCTTAGCTTCGTTTCAAGAGGATGACAGAAAGAGCCGGCTACTTTGAATGCACACCTCCTCCCTCTTTTGCGGGAATCTCATTGTAATCAAAACGTGTGCCAGCAGCTTGGAATCTGAGCAGGGTTGTTGCAACTGTCCTTCCTGTAAAAATATTGACCTCTAATTTCATTGAGGAGGTTTTAAAGGCTCCCTTCACAATACTTTAGCTCTACTACTAACTAAATAGAGGAGCAGACAATACTAATTCTCTTAACAGAGTAGATCTCAAATTAAATATGTCAACAGTCAAACTGCCTGTCCCAAAAAAATTACCAAGGGGCATGCAGACACCTCTCTCTCTCTCTCTCTCTCTCTCTCTCTCTCTCTCTCTCTCTCTCTCTCTCTCTCTCTCTCTCTCTCTCCACGTAATGTCTATTCCACATGACTTCAGCAGCAGCACTGTACAGAAGAAGTATTATATTTGTGCTCCCAACAATAATTTTGCTTGGCGCTACAAATCTGATTTAGAAAGAATGGTGTGGATGAGAAGATCAATGCCGTGAGCTGCCTTTTGGCAATATCTAAGGATGTGTGGTTCCTCATCCCAAACATGATGTCATACTTTATGGGAAAGATTGCCAGGTATAGGTGTCAGGCCATCTTTTCTTTTGGATCTCTGGCCTGCCACACTTCCTATTATTCTACTGTGCATTTTCTATTGTGGGAAAATGGGAGGGGGGATTGAGGTTTTCCTCATTTTTCACCCTCCCAAAGCCTCCAGGCACACCCTGCACTTACCTGCATCCAAAACGGGCTGCATGTAGACTCCTGGGATGGGCGGGGTGGGATGGGTGGGGCCAACTAGTCCTTGCAACTACCGGTTTGGCGAACCAGAAGTAAAATTAGCATCTAGTTCTCTTGAACTGGTCCGAATCGGCTGAATCCGAACCCTGGATAATATCCGAAAATGAGAAGAGGTTTAGAGGCTAAATTGTATGATGAACAATTGAGGGAGCTAGGTAGGTCTAGACGACCAAAGAGAAATATTAGGGAGGACATTATAACTGTCTTCTAATAGTTGAGGATCATCACAAAGAAGAGGGAATTGGCTTATTCTCCAAGGCATCAGAGAGAAGACAAGAAGTAATGGCTGGAAGTGTGTTAAAGAGAGATTCAACCTAGAAGTAAGGAGAAATTTTCTGACAGTGAAAACAATTAATTAATGGAATACCTTATTCCCCCAGAGTTGTGGTACTCCAATCACTGAAGGTTTTCAAAAATAGACTGGACAACCATTTGATCAGAGATGGTATAAGGCTCCTGCCTTAAGTGGGGGGTTGGACCGGAAGACCTCCGAGAGCCGAGGTGGCGCAGTGGTTAAATGCAGCACTGCAGGCTACTTCAGCTGACTGCAGTTCTGCAGTTCGGCTGTTCAAATCTCACCGGCTCAGGGTTGACTCAACCTTCCATCCTTTTGAGGTGGGTAAAATGAGGACCCAGATTGTTGTTGGGGGCAATATGCTGACTCTGTAAACTGCTTAGAGAGGGCTGAAAGCCCTATGAAGCAGTATATAAGTCTAACTGCTATTGCTATTGCTATTGCTATTCCAGCCCTGTGGTTTTATGTTCCATGCCCTATAACAGTGTTTCTCGACGTTAGCGACTTTAAGTCCTATGGACTTCAACTCCCAGAATTCCCCAGCCAGCTCTGCTGACTGTGGGATTCTGGAAGTTGAAGTCCACAGGACTTAAAGTCGCCAAGGTTGAGAAACACTGCCCTATAACAATGAAACCTGTACCTGTTTTTGTTCCAGTTTCTGTTTCTTGGCTAAGCCTATCTCAACAGGGTTGAGAAAACCAAACACTGGGGTGGTATTCACTTACTTTGCCTACCGCTTTGCAAATGTGACCATATGTGCACACTTGCTAAGCTCGCCCGTGCCCCATCCGTGCATGCACTCAACCTTCAGTGCATGCACTTTGATCGCACATGCGGCTTGCCCTAGTCGTGAGTTTCCATGTTTTTTACTACCAGTTTGCTTATGTCCCGTGCACATGCACAATGATTCTGTGCATGCGCAGAAGCATCCAGGGGTGGGGGGGTGGGAGGAGCCTCCCGCAGCTGCTACTACCGGTTCGCCTGAACTGGGATGAACCGGGAGCAACCCACCTCTGGCTTGCATGCCTGTGCGCAGCTTGAAAACATGCCTAAATACACTCTAAACCCCGGCATAGAGCCAGGGTGGGTGGGCACCCACAATTTCCACTACCAGTTCGGGTGAACCGGTCTGAATCAGCTGAATACCAGTTCTGCATCTGACTGGGAAAGTAAGTAAGGGAACATTGTAGAGATAGATCAGGAAAGGATAACTCTATAACTCTCTAAGCGGAAAAAGAAGTTAGAGAGCTGCTCTAATTGTAATCCCTTCCACTGAGTGCAATATGGAAAGGCAGAGGGTTCTTTCCCTCCCCCCTCCCCTTAAGCCTTGAAATACAGTGAATATTTCCCTTCTGTGCTTCTGCCCTGTCAGTCTGCAAGCTATCAAAGCTTTAGGGCTTGACATAGCACTCCAATTTTGAAACACTCCAAAAAAGCAATAGGTTTGCTCTGCCTGGTTAAATCCCCTTCCATTGATCTGGAAATGAGTTCCATTGCATTTGATGCTGCAAATGAGATAATTTAAGCACTTTCCCTCTCCCTCTCTCCCTTTTCATTGTCTTCAATTCACCATGCTTCACAATACTGTTTATTATGACTGGGCAAAGCAAGCCAAAGGCACAGATGGGACTGAATTTGGATCATGGGAGCTCCAAACCATTGTCAGATGGTAAGATTTACCATGGCATCCATGACTCAACATCAAACTGAAGGATGAGATACACATTCACCCTGGGCAAGGTCAAGATGTGCCACATCATATCGGATCCGCTGCAACTCAAGCCATGTGGTGATCATGCAAAGGTGGTGGAAACCAAGCCAAGCGCATTTCTAATGAAAATGTTAAAGGAGACAGTGTCAACCAATGATAGACAGGGATCCCTGCTCCAGTATTGTCATCACCGTTCAATATTAACTTTCATTCACAATTCATAAAATGAATAGGTCTGTATTAATTTTTCTCTCTCGTTTATACCCTAGAGCTGTGATACCAAACCTATGGCATGCAGAGCCATCTCTCTGGGCATGTGAGTTGTTGCCCATTGCTCTTCCGGTTTCTGGCACTCTGGCCAGGTGGTCTCCACATGCATGGGAGTGCTGGAAACTGGAAGAACAGCCATTTGGTGTACATACCTGCACCGGAAACTCGAAGATCATCTTCCCGGAACGCACATGTGCACCAGGCAGGTGGTCTTCTGGTTTCTGGCATGAAACCATGCCGGAAGACCAAGTGGCTGGTGTGCACGTGCACACCGGAAACTGGAAGAGCAGCCACCCAGTGAATGCATGCAGTTTTTGGCACAAACATGCACACCAGCTAGCTGGTCTTCACACATGCATGTGCATGCCAGAAACTGGAAGAACAGCTGCCCGGTGGACACATGCACACCGGGCAGCCGCTTTTCCGGTTTCTGGCAGGTGCGCATGCATGCACTTCCATTTCGGCACTCAGTGACCAAAAATATTTGCCATAGAGAATCTTCAATAGATCTTATTGCAAATGAAGTTCTGTTCTTAGGATTAATAATAACGATAACTTAGAAGTGTAAAACCTGGAGGTTTTTAAGAAGAGATTGGACACCTATTTGTCTGAAATAGAATAGGGCTATGATGGCGAACCTATGACAAGTGTGCTGGAAGTGGCATGCAGAGCCATCTCTCCGGGCATGCCAACCATGCCCATTGCTCTTCTGGGTTCCGCATGCACTCCAGAAACCAGAAGACCAGGTGACCAGTGAACTGCTCTTCTGGTTTTTGGCACTCCTGGGCATGTGTGCCGGGCAGCTGCTCTTCCGGTTTCTGGTGCTCCCGCACATACACACTCCGGTTAAAAAGTTTCACCAACAGTGTAATAGGATGTGTGTGCATATCAGTGGTGGGTTTTGGATCCCGTTCCAACCGGTACAGTTGGAATGGGACCGGCGTCGCCCACATGGACGTGCATGGTGCATGCACACACACGTGCAGTGCGTGCATGCACCATACCTGCCTGTGACACTGCCGCAAGCCTCCGCGATACTCCAGCTGCTCGGTGGAGCATCGTGCAGGCGCCATACGCACCATGTGCATGCGCGGAAATGCCAAAGGCTTAAAGGACAGGTAAGGAGCGCAGGCGGGCAGGTGGGCCCTCCGGAGCACCGTACCAGAACGGTACCCGATGCTGTGGGCAGGCTCTGGTATGCCTTTACCAGAGCGTACCGCCTGCAACCCATCACTGGGGTGTTTGTTTGTGTGTGTGTGTGTATACACACACAATGAAATTCACATAACACCCAGAGACCAGGCCCAACACACATAACAATCCCCAAACACCCCTCCACCCAGCAAAAAATTCCTCGCCCCTAAACCACCCAAGCATCCACACAACAGACCAAGTAGTGCTATCCAACAGTTCACTGATGGTTCATTGTTGAGTGCAATTATAGCTCTGGAACCAAAGCCATTCAGAAGACTTGTGGTCTGAGTTTTAATTGTTCTGTATCTTCTGCCAGAAGGCAACAGTCTAAAAAGATTGTATAAATTGAAGTAACAGATTAAGTGAAAGGATCTTGGAAAGGACCTTGGAGGTCTTGTCATGCAATCCCCTGAAAAAGCAGGAGACCCTTATGGACAAATGACTCTCCAAATGGCTATTAAAAACTTCCAGTGTTGAAGCACCTACAACTTCTGAAGGCAGGTCATTCCACCCGTTAATCGTTCTCACTGCCAGGACATTTCTCCTTCATTCTAGGTTGTTTCTCTCCTTGATTAATTTCCATCCATTGCTTCTTGTTCTGCCTTGGACTAGAAGATGTTGGAAGAAATGGATTCAGTTCCAAGTGGGGAAAAAGACAGTGGAAACATGGAGGCTGCTTGGAAAGATGGTTTAAAGGGGGATCACATGCTTCCAGAAGTTGGATGAAGAGAAGCTGAAAGTTCCTGGTTTCATGCCTTCTCTGACCTTTGACCTTGAGTTTGTATTCTGATTGGTTATCAGCCTTCCATGGGGCCATGTATGGGCAGCTCTGTAGACTGTGAGTCCAGTTTTGGTTGAGCATTGCTTCTTCCCAGGTGCCCTGTGGTGAGATGGGTAAAGGGCTAATATTATCATGCCTTAATCCCATCACCCTGGAGCTGAAGGGGGGAGATCTTTATTATGTAGAATAGACTGGCTCAGGCCTTTTAATGACAAAGGTGATGGCTATTAAGAGTGAGTTTCTTTCCTACCTAAAAACATGTTTCTCCATTTCTCATCCAGGGAAATATAATAACCTGCCTTTTCAATATTTCCCAGGATATTTCATTTTTCTAGGAGAGGGGTGGGTTTGAACTTCCTACAAAGACTTCAAAGGTGCCTTCCAATTCTATTATTCTGTATAGTGTGTGTGGGGGGGGGGGAAACCCACTCTTCCCATACACTCAGGCAGAAGAGAAAATGGGATGATGCTCATACATCAAGCCTAGCAGAAAAGCAAATGTTTGTAATTCAGCATCTTTGCAAATTTCCCTTTAAGCCTTGGATGGTCTCCATTTGGTGCAGCAGGGCATTGGCCCAACATATCCACATTTGCTGGAAGATTTTTGGCCTTTAGGGCGGTTACATTATAAAACTGCCTTTGATTGAGGCAGTTAACCATTCCCTTTACTCAGATCTAAACCGTACAGTGACAGTAGAGCCCTGTTCCTTTGATGGAGGCAGCTTCCCCTCACAGGTGCAGATCACTGGGAATCCACAGAAGGTAGAGAGCCTTGGATCCTAACGCTGAAAGCTATGGCTTTCAAATTCAGGTGTGCGGTAACTATTACCACGTATTTCTGCATCTAAATCTAACGTGTTTGAAGCCAGACCATTGACTTTATGGGGGGGGGGGGGGTGTTTGAAGTTTTTTTTATTTTTAATAAAACATTTAGAAGTATACATTCTCTTAGTTATTATTCTCATCACATTTTAACACTTTTAAACATTTATTTTTCCATATAAAAAATTAAAATATATGATCGGGATTGCTTTGCTTACATCTATTTTGTATTACCCCCACCCTACTTTCCTTTCCTTTCCTTTTCTCCCTCCCTTCCTTTGCTACTTTCTTCTTTCCTCCACTACTTTCCCTTTCCTTCTTCCCCTTCCTCTCCCCTCCTCCTCTCCACCTCTTTCCCTTCGTGCCCTCTCTCCTCCTCTTCTTATCCCTCCCAATCTTCCTCTCCTTTCCTCTTTCTTCTTTCCCTGTCTTTCCCTTTCTCCTCCTCTCCTCTTTCTCTCTTCCTCTCCTCTTCTATTGTTGTGGTTGCCTATTTTCCTCTTCTGTCTGGTGTAGTTTCGGGATGGTATTCCGACAAACCCGATTCTAACTTTATATTTGCCATTTTACATTCCCTTTTCCTCATTATATTTTCCAATCTGTTTTTTACCTACCGTATTTTTCGGAGAATAAGATGCAATGGAGTATAAGACGCACCAAGATTTTGAAGAGGAATGTTTTTTTTAAAAAAAGGACCTCCCAAAAATGGGCCATTTTTCTTTTTTTTTTTAAAAAAAAGGGCATGAATAGTCTTTAGGAGGCTTTTAGAGTGCTCCTGGGGGCCCCAAAATGAGCAAACATTGGCCCATTTGTGGCAAAAACGGGCCTGTTTTTTGTCAAAAAGGGCATGCATAGCCTTTAGGAGACTTATAGAGTGCTCCTAGGGGCTGGGGGCAAAATTGAGCAGAAAACAATCCATTTTTTGCCAATTTCTGCCCTCCCCAGCCCTCAGGAGCACTCTGGAAGCCTCTTAAAGGCTATGCATGGCAATTTTGGTGAAGGGGGTGGGGTTTCAGGAAAAAACTGCTGTATTCAGTGTATAAGATGCACCCAGATTTTCAACCTCTTTTTAGAGGGAAAAAGGTGCATCTTATACTCTGAAAAATACAGTATATCACATTTTTTGAAAATATACTTAGGTGTTAGTACTTCACTATGTTTCTAGTTCCCCCCTCTCCCCCCCCCTTTTCATTTAATAGTGTGGACTTTCTGTTTCATGTTCTAGTTTTCAACTTGTCCAATATTGTTTCTCAGCAACATTAAGATATGCGGACTTCAACGCGGAAACATTTCTCAATTCACTGAATTCAAGAGCCAATTTTCAGGTGTCAGGGACATAAGGGAATTCCTCTATTCCAGCATGCAAGAAAAAATGCTAGCCACAAGTAAAATATTTGCCTTGCTTTTATCCTTCTTCTAAATTAAAGGGGGGGGGGGTAACCTACCAAAGAACCTGGGTGGGCAGGGAGGGTGTTGCATTTGTTCTTTTAAAATGCACTGGCTAATTTAAAGGTCTCTTCCAGCTTTGTTTAATATTTTAAAAAACCTGCTGTGTTAACAGTTAAACAAGATTCTGCAATAAGAGTCTTCCTTTTCTTCCTTTGACATGTATGTATGTGTTGGAAGAACTATCCATCTGGGTTCAGTTCCAAGTAGGGAGAAAGACACTGGAAATATAGAGACTGCTTGGAAAGATCATGTTTTTTTTTTAAAAAAAGGTTTTTTTTATTTTTCCCTTTCAAATTCATTCATAGATAGTCTTATAATTACTATTTAACATTTGTCTGTTCATCATTCTTCTCTATAATCATTTTACACACACTTACACACACAATACAGTTTGGGTCACTTTCTTGACACCCCATTCCTCCATCTTATTTTGCAACAACCTTACTCTTTCCATCTTCTCAACCTCCCTTCTCTGCCTTCTTCTTTCCTCCTCTCCTTCTTCCTTTCTTCTTCCCCTCTCTTTCCTCCTCTCCTTCTTCCTTTCTTCTTCCCCTCTCTTTCCCCTCTCCTCCTCCCTTCTCCCCTTTCTTACCCTCACTCCTACTCTTAATTCCCCACCTTACGGAAAGGGTGGTTTAATAGTAAGAAAGACAGTTTAATGGTGGACTGGACCACATGGGTTTTTTGGGGTCCTGGGCAAAATGAGCACATGAGAGAGAGAGGGAGAGAGAGATTTATACCTTCTCTTGGACCCTGCCTTGGAGCTTCCTGTTCCTGTGTAAGAAATGTATTCTGATTGATTGTCAGACTCCCATGGGGCTATGCAGGGGTAACTTTGTAAGTTGTCTTGAGTCCCAGGCTTGATTGAACCTTGCTGAGTGATGCAATCTCCCCAGGTGCCATGTGATGAGTTCTGTTGCTAGATGGGTAGAGGGCTAATCCTATTATGTCCTAAGGGTGGATCTATTGTTTTGTAGTTAGGATGGCCCAGTCTTCTGTCTTGTCTGGGGGTGGGGGAGCAGGGACATGAAGCTGTGTTTCTGTCTTCATTTTTCTAGGAGAGGAGTGGGTGCTAACTTTCTACATATGTACTATATGTATGTATGTATATGTATGTATTATTTTCCTCCTTTAGCGTTTTTATGAAAAATTCAAGACAGCAAAAATATCTAATACTCCTTCCTCCTCCTATTTTTTCTCCTAACAACATTCCTGTGTGGTTAAGCTGGGCTGAGAGAGAGAGAGATTGGTCCCAAGTCACCGAGCTGGCTTTCATGGCCAGGGCAGCACTAGAACTCACAGTCTCCCATTTTCTAGTCTAGTGCCTTAAACACTGGACCAAACTGGCTCTCGAATTTCAAACTTCCTGGAATTGCTAGGCAAAAAGGTTCTCTGCAAAGATTTTGGCACAACGGCCCTTTACAGAAGATTTTCTCTTTCCACCCTTGAGAAGACCTCATGGATGCCTTCAGTGATGCCTTCAGGCATTTTGGAATCTCATCAGCTCCTTAGTGACAGCACATATCATAAAAGGTGAGATTAAGCCATAAATGAAGATACTCAAGTCAATCACAAAGAAACTTTGCAACTGATGTAAATGTGGGACAGTCTCATCAACATAGGTTTAAGGTTTGCTATACAATGCAAAGGGATGGGGTGGCTCAGTGGCTAAGACACTGAGCTTGTCGATCAGGAAGGCCGGCAGTTCAGCGGTTCGAATCCCTAGTGCCATGTAATGGAGTTAGCTCCCCTTACTTGTCCCAGATTTTGCCAACCTAGCAGTTCAAAAGCATGTGAAAATGCAAGTAGAAAAATGGGGACCACTTTGGTGGGAAGGTAACAATGTTCCGTGCCTCGGCGTTTAGTCATGCCAGCCACATGTCCATGGAGATGTCTTCGGACAGTGCTGGCTCTTCAGCTTTGAAACGTAGATGAGCACTGCCCCCTAGAGTCGGGAATGACTAGCATA
Organism: Thamnophis sirtalis; assembly: GCF_051295495.1. Lineage (NCBI taxonomy): Eukaryota > Metazoa > Chordata > Lepidosauria > Squamata > Natricidae > Thamnophis > Thamnophis sirtalis. The sequence goes on along the minus strand of NW_028261385.1, from coordinate 16,261,533 downwards.
TATATGCAAGGGGAACCTTTACATTCACCTTTATACATTGCAAGTGAAGGTCATGTCGATTTAAACTTTTAGAGATGAAAGGCCCTGAAAATATCTCCTGCCAAGCCAAAGTATTATACCAGAACACATCACTTCAGTACCTTTGCAGCACCATGTGCAGACTCCACTTTGATTTCCAGACTGTTCTTTGTCTGTTACCATAGCAATTTTTGCCTCATTACCGTCCTTATGAACTTGTTTACCATCCCAGGGATAACACTTCCAATTCCAAGCTGAATATCAGAGTTCTGTGCGGCCCATCTGTGCCTGATCTGATCAGCACTTCCAAAATAATACATTGGCAGGTCACTGTAACTTTGTCTACCTCGGGAGCTAAAAGCGTCGCTTAATAATTCTTAATTTCTCAGAACAAAATGGATGGCAATTTGGAGCCAAGCCATTTCTTCAGGCTGCCCCAACTGTCCTTCGATACTCAGTAGAGAATTTCAGCTTCCCCCAGCCCCTCACTCTGACTACATTAACGGGGGATTTCATGCTGGATGAAGACCACAGCGGTAGAGTGATCAGTTTTCAGGGATCCTACCTCCCACTGGAAAAAAGAACCCTGAAAAAATTATATATTTATATTTTTGTATGACATATTGCTTATTTTGAAAAACATTTTAGATCTTTTGTTTAAGAAGCCATTTTCTCCACATGCTGCACACTATCATTGTATTTAACAGTCATTTGTCCAAAGTATGTCAATTGTCTTAAGAACTGAAATAAGTTTGGAAACTCCTCCTTAGGTGACATATAGATTTTTTTTTAAAAGCTAAATACGTTTCAATCAGATTTGCAGAACTTCTCAGAAACCTGTTCACCCATCTGTAACCGTTTCTCCGTTTTCTATCAACAAAATGAAATTTAAACAAAAAAGTCAAACAAAAGTGGATTATTCAAGCTACCTATGTCATAAAATAAAGATTTGTTCTTATTTACACATGCAGAGCATGGAATTTAGAAAAATGAGTATGCACTGGATTTGATAAATCCTGGATGTCGACTCGAATAGGACTGATTCTTTTTAATTTGTTTTATTTAATTATTTGATTCTTCCTCCTTCTCTTCCTCCACTTCTTCCTTTTCTCTTTTGTAGTGGCATATATAGCATTTCTTCTTTCTGTTCCTCCCTCTAAAAACAAACCTGTGGGATAAATTGAAATAAATGATAGTTATTGGTCCAAAGCTACCCAAATAAGGGATGTTATAGACAATCACCGTAACATATTGATTTATTTTTAATAAAGAAAGAAGGAAGGAAGGAAGGAAGGAAGGAAGGAAGGAAGGAAGGAAGGAAGGAAGGAAGGAAGGAAGGAAGGAACGAACCAGGGGACTTACTGCAGCCCCTTAACAGTGCATTATACTCCTTTCCAGAGAAAAATGGGTTCACAGGAATGATGATAATCCTGACATATGTATCTGCAATGTGTCCCTGTTCAGAGGGAGAGAGAACTGTCCTGAAACTGTTGTTCTCTCGTGATGGGAACAGATAGGTAGAGTGGCAGGGATCCACTCTGCCTCCGTCTTTCCTGAGTCTTCATGCACCCAGGTTCGGGTTGGCGTTTGGAGCTCAGGCCCCCAGACAGCACCCCGAGGATCGGGGTAGCTGATGAAGTATTTTAAAGGAGATTCAGGTTAACATCAGGGTTCCAAAAAAAAAACCAAATGTAATAAAACTGCAAAGCTTGTATTTCCTCCAAATTCCAATGTATTAGAGATGTCATGTTGGCACATCTGGGAAAACCCAAATCTGAAGGCTTCCAGGTTTTCCCCACTCACTTGAAAGTTCAAGATCCCGCCCCAACACTCAGAAGTTCATCACATGGTCCAATCCTCCACTGACACGAAGACAGATTCCTCCCATCCAGTTCCGGCCAGGTGCAGAGACAAAGGATGACCTTGACTTTCTAAGAAGAATGTTATTATGGCTATATATCACCCAACTCCATATAATCACCCCCCTCCCACTTTCCCACAGTAGAAAATGCGGCAGGCCTGAAATCCAAAAAGAAAAGAGGGCTTACAGGTCTGACACAGAGCATTTATCAGGGAAGGTGGCTTTGATAGGAACTTTACTCAGCGGGTTGTCCGCATAATTACCACAGAATAGCATTTCCACCCTTCTTTCAAAAATATGAAGGAAGAAAATTAGCATCGCTGATCCTGAAATTTCTGTCGGTGGTCTGGAAAGAATTAACCTGCCATTTTGGTGTGTTTTCTTGCCTGTAGGATCCCGTATTCAGAGAGAGGATTGGCTGCCTCTGAAAGAAAAGGGGAAAAAATTCCAGTGTAACCTGAACTGCTGCAGGTGCATCAAGGCTCCTGATAAACTAATTATATGGTGAGTGCTATCTTTCCTCTATGCACACATCTTACATGTGCCAACCTGATATTAATAGATAGTAATTGTTTCAGTGCACAGGCTGGGCCAAGGAAATTGATTTTGCAGTTGCTTAAATGTTAGAAGCAAAAGTTTGTTCTCCCCACCCTCCCCCCACCCCGACGCAAAACACTTGCTGGAAAGCTTAATATGCACTCGTGAACAGCTTTTATAATTGCCAAGTACCAAACTGTCTCGGAAAGATGAATGCTGTGCTTATTTCTAGCAGCGTCTTTGACTTGTTTGTCTTGTCTTGTGGAGAAATGTAATGTCTTGCACTTAGACAAGAAAAATCAGAAGTAGACATATAGATTAGGTGAATCCAGGCTTAATAGCAGTAACTGTGAGAGGGATCTTGGAGACTTAGTGGACAACCAGCGAAATATGAGCTAGCAGTGTGCAGCGGCAGCCAAAAGAAAAGCCAATGCAATCCTAAATTGCATTAACAGAGGGATACAATCAAGATCAAGTGAGATACTAATACCACTCGTAATACCACACCTAGAGTACTGCATCCAGTTTTGGTCACCACACTATAAAAAAGATGTTGTGACTCTAGAAAGAGTGCAGAGAAGAGCAACCAAGATGATTAGGGGACTGGAGACTAAAATATTCAATGAACGGTTGCAGGAACTGGACATGGCTAGTTTAGTGAAGAGAAGGACCAGGGGAGACACGATAGCAGTCTTCCAATATTTGAGGGTCTGCCACAGAGTGGAGGGAGGTCAACCTATTTTCCAAAGCACGTGAAGGCCAGACAAGAAATAATGGATGGAAACTGACCAAGGAGAGATTCAACCTAGAAATAAGGAGAAATTTTCTGACAGTGAGAACAATCAACCAATGAAACAGACTTTGCCTTCGGAAATTGTGGGAGCTTCATCACTGGAGGTTTTCAGGAAGAGATTGGACTGCCATTTGTCAGAAATGGTGTAGGGTCTCCTGCTTGGGCGGGGGGTTGGACTAGATAACCTACAAGTTCTCTTCCAACTCTGTTAATCTCATCTAATCTTTGCTGTTGCCACCAAAATGGAAAAAGGAAGAGGTAAAGAATAAGATTGGATGTTGAAGGGAAGTGACCGTAGCAAGGGATATGTGTAGTCTTCGATGTACAACCATAACTGAGCCCAAAATTTCTGTTGTTAAGGGAGACATTTGCTAAGTGAGTTCGGCCTCATTTTACGAGATTCCTTGCCATCTTCGTTAAGTGAAAGTGCAGTTGTTTAATTAGTAACCTGGTTGTTAAGTGGATTCCCCATTGTCTTTGCTTGTCAGAAGGTCACAAAAGGGGATCACATGGTCCCAGGACACTGCAACCGTCATAAATATGAGTCAGTTGCCAAACGCTGAATTTTGATCACATGACCATGGGGATGGTCATAAGTGTGAAAAATGGTCACGTCACTTTTTCCACTGCTGTTGTAAGTTTGAATGGTCACTTTTGTAAGTCGGGGAATACTTGTATAACTTTAAATAGTTCTTGTTACCAGTTTTCATTCCATAGGAAAAAGTCCACTTTAATCTACTTTGCGGGACTTTAGCAAGGTGAGTAACTTGTAAAACACCACAAAGGATCCTTGACTTATGTCTAGCTGAAGTTACAATGGAACCCCCAAAATAAACTTCTTATGACCAGATCGGTCATGGGATGATTCACTTTGAAAATTTCATGATTTACGACCATGTTTAATTAATGCTGAACAACAATAATAGTATAACACAATTTTGTGACATGAGAGGCTTAGTAGTCCAACTTTCATGGTTATACAAGTTATTTAGGTTTTTTTCCACTTTTTATAAACATGTACAGGGACAGTAAACATACTATGAATCAGGCTACTATCAACTCAGCTCCTTGAATTCTTTCTTCAGGTGTCTTTTTTGCAATGTCCAAATATTCTCAAGTATATTTTTAGCAATGCTATGTATGGCCCAGAAACTTCACTTTTCAAAAATAAAAATGGATATTTTCCCTGGGAGCAAGACACTTAGTTTGATACTTTTGGGAAGAGTAGTTAACTATTTCAAATAATACCAGGCCTAGTTTATTCAGTATTGGTGAGATACACAATTATTTCTAGTTCAAAACATTACGTTTAAGAATGATTGGGAGAAAGTGGAACATGTTCGGTGATATGAAATGAAGATGATCCAAGGACTTAGCTATTGTAAGTCCTACAAAGACAGAGAGAGAGAGCTGGACATCTTTGAGAAAAGGTGACTAAGATACGTTGTTGTTGTTGTTGTTGTTGTTGTTGTTGTTGTTGTTGTTGTTGTTAGTTGCAAAGTTGTGTCTGACCCATTGCAACCCCATGGACACGTTCCTCCAGGCCTTCCTGTCCTCTACCATCCTCTGGAGTCCATTTAAGCTCATGCCTACTGCTTCAGTGACTCCATCCAGCCACCTCATTCTCTGTCACCCCCTTCTTCTTTCGCCCTGAGGGTAACCAATTCTATTGTATTAATTTTGTACAATGACAATAAAGTCTGTACTAACTGAAAGATACAATAGCAGTGTTCAAATATCTGAAAGGAAATTACATAGGAGAAATCAGACCTATTCTTCATCACTGTAGAGTTTTTCTCAACCTTGGCAACTTTAACACCTGTGGATTTTCAACGCCCAAAATTCCACTGGTAGCCATGTTGCCTGGGGGATTCTGGGAGTTGAAGTCCACAGGTTTTTAAGTTGCCAAGATTGAGAAACACTGCTCAAGAAAGTAAAATAAGCAATAATGAATTTACGTTACAGGAAAGGAGACTTGATTGAATATTAGGCAAAATAAAAAGTCCTAATGGGGGAAAAAATCCTACCATAAACCTAACCTTTGACTGGATGTACTCAAGTAGTACTCAGATAATCATCTAAATGGGTTGTGTCAGCCTCTATATTGCTTGCTTCCTATCAGCTGCCATAGTAATGGGGAGGGGGGTTTCTGGTATTTGGGAGGTGAATCGTGCTGGAGGCGACATCTCAAAAGAGGGAGTTTTGTTCTCACCATCTTCTGCACATCTTTTGGGTTTGGCCAAGGCCAACCGTCTCTGCATACCAGCTGGATGAGGCCACCTGAAGATGCACCCCACATGACACCCTTGGGGGTTGGGGATTGGATTGGACATTTAGGCTGAGGTGTAACTGGGAAGAGGGATTTGGGCAAACTTTTGATATATACAAGTTTGTGCCTTTTTGCCTCAGATCTTGCTTTACTTTCATTGTTTTCACTTCATATCCAGTAAAAGTACCTTTTCTCGAAAACAATGTTGAGGGTTTCCTTTCTTGGATTTTGAAGGAGGCACGCCTGACAGGTTGTTTTATATGATTTCTTGCATTGATCAAGATGTGAGGCTTGATTGCCTCAATAGCCCCATCCAACTCTGCAATTCTTCAGTTATATCCACATTCTGTATTTTTTATGGTTCTACAAATCCCTGGAATGGAGAAAGATATCTTGTCTTTTTATGTACACTGAGAGGATATGCACCAAAGACAAAACCCTTGTGTATCCAATCACACTTGGGCAATAAATAATTCTATTCTATTCTATTCTATTCTATTCTATTCCTTTCTGTTCTATTCTATTCCTTTCTGTTCTATTCTATTCTAAGATATAGCATTCCAGAAATTGTGTTCTTTAAAGCATGACCTTGAGTGAAGTAAACCTCACAACCTTCAGAAGGATGTCACAAAATCATACAGAATACTGGAAATCTAGAGTTGAAAGAGGCAACTGAGTTCCTCAAATCCAATCATGTTGCCAAAGAGTTAGAAATAATACTACTCAGTTTGCACACATTTCTTTTTAATGTCCCAGCTGATCTATTGGAAGTCCCTTAGAAGCACAACAGTTGTCCCCATCCCTCATTCCCTCCCCACACTTCCATATCCAGATATGACTTCCTCAAGCAGCTGCTAAGTCTCTGGGTTGAAGTTTGAAGAATTTCAAGAAGGAAGAATTTAGACCCACCAGCTCAAGCTTGACTTATGGACCTCATTTTCATTTTCCTCAGAATGGGAAGGCAGCCAACTTTTCTGAGAAAGCCACGTGAAGCCTAGTGACTGAACTGGCCCAGTGAGACAGAACCAAACAAGGAGGAGGAACAAATATTGGCAACAACTATGGGAAGAAGAGAGAGGAAAGACTCATGAAAAGAAGAGACTAGCCACAGACTTCAGCATTTAACCACACCCTCAATTCCCTTTCACTCAAGTTCTCATTATTTGCAGTTTTATTATTTTCAGAGTTATGCTGCAATGGAACCCCTGTGAATAACAAGAATGCTGTTTCCTCTTAACTTGGCCACCTATCCCTAAAGTAAGTGCCAAAACTCCAGTTCCCACCTGTGAGAATTTTGCCAATTTCCTTTATTCTCCTTAAAAGCAAAAACAATGGCCACCAAAGTAAAGCAATTAAATTTCTATCAAATAGATGGAGAATTGTAAACCAAATTGCAGAAGAATTTTGTGGCACAATTCTATCCACAACAGAATTGTCTTTCCAAAATTGTAATGGGAAAGAGTCTGTTCCAGATATCCAGGAATAAACTGTTCCAAAGAATATTCACATCCCGAGCCATAACTGAGCCCATAACTAACCTGAACATACAGCTGACATTTCTAGATGATCTTCAGTGGTAGCCAGGCATAAAGCTCATGCCAAAAATCCAATGATAAATTGACAAGGAGTGATTGTAAGTAAAGCCTCTTGATTGAGGAAAGGTTGAGATTGGACTGAGTATTTGGTGTAAAATAATACAGCACCTGATTCATGGATTATGAGCCATCAAGTCATAATCAACTTTTAGCAAGCACATCATTAGATTTTCTCCATGAAATCTGTCCCTAATGTAATCTTTCAGGTCTTCTTAGGTGTATTCATAACTTCTGTAACTTAGTCCTTCCATCTTGCTGCGGGTCATCCTCTTCTTCACCATCATTCCTTCTTCCAGCACCATCTTCCAGCATTCTTCAGAGAGCTAGGTCTTCACATAATGTGGCCAAAGTAGGATAATTTCAGCCTGAATTTCATGTATCTCAACATAGTCATTTCAACAGTTCCAAGAAGGCTCCACCCCCATTTGTGCCCCTCAGGTGACCCTGATGACACAGATAAACCTCCAGGTGGACTTAATGAGTCACTAAAAGAATGCAAATGATCAGCTCTCTGCAAGGAGTGTAAATCCTTCCACTCTCCACCATCCAGTTAGAGCTGAAGAAGTTTCTTGGGTGAGAAGTGAAACATCTTCAAAGAAAAAACATAAAATCCAGTTGCCTCTTGAAAATGGACCTTTTGAACAACCATGACCTGGATGACTGAGAATCTCCATAAACTTTTAGCCTAAATATTTATACATTGAGTAAGAATTCTAGGTTGATCCATTTGTTGGGTTTTCTTGGCTATCCGTGCTATTCTCAGGTGTTTTCTCCAACACCAAAGTTCAAAAGTGTCAATACTCTTCCTATTCCACTTCTTCAAAGTCAACATTCACTTCCATAGAGTGTCATAAGGAATGCCAAGGCTGGTACAATTCTGATCTTTGTAGGGTTGATTCTGAAATAAGAAATTGTCCACCACTTTAATATCTTCATTGTCCATTCCAAGACTGGTTGTTTTACCTCTTGCCATTAATTTGGTCTTTTTTTTAGATTTAATTTTAGTTCCATTCTTTCATTGTGCCCCTTGACTTTTAATAGTAGGGTTTTGGATCTTTTGCATTTTTGGTACCAGGATAGTGTCATCAGCATTGTTGTTGTTGTTGTTAGTTGCCAAGTCATGTCCGACCCATTGCAACCCCATGGCCTTCCTGGCTTCTACCATTCCCCAGAGTCCATTTAAGCTCATGATGACTGTTTCAGTGATGCCATCCAGCTATCTCATTCTCTGTCGTCCCCTTCTTCTTTTGCCCTCAATCTTTCCCAGCATTAGGCTCTTGTTTAGTGAATCCTTCCTTTTCCCTAGGTGGCCAAAGTATTTGAGTTTCAAATAGAGGTCTGGCCTTCTAAAGAGTAGTCAGGGTTGATCGGTTTGTAGTCTAAGAGTAGTCTAGGATTAATCGGTTTGATCACCTTGCAGTCCAAGGGACTCGCAGGAGTCTTCTCCAGCACCAGAGTTCAAAGTCCTCAATTCTTTGGCACTCAGCCTTCCAACTTTCACAGCCATACATTGCAATTGGGAAAACCATAGCCTTGACTATTCACACTTTTGTATCAGCATAGCATAGGTTATTGATGTTTCCGCTTCAAATTTTAAAACAGTAATCTAATTCCAATCGAATTTCCCTTAAAATATATTGCATGTATACACTGAATAAATGCAGGGAAATATAGAGATTTATTGCACTCTTTTGCCAACCTAGAGCTGGTCACTATGTTCTATCTGTACCTCTACATTGGCTGAATTTTGCTTTCTGCTTCCATCTCAAGATGAAAAATCCAGCCTTTAGTTTTTAAATTTCTGGTGTAAAATTTAATGAAGTTGTGAACCACCAATAAAAATATTCTTCTTTCTGACACACTCAATGCTTTTCCTAACAACTTCCTGATAAGAATGTCAAAAGAACTAAAAGATGTTCACACACATTTGAATGGTCTGAATTAAAGTAGACAAAGATCTGGAGCTTTGTGTCAGACACCACATTGGTAACAATATAGAAGTAGTTAGTTACTGCCATTTTCCAGAGGCAGTTTACTTCTCCATCAAACCGACCACTCTGAAATTTTCTGGATTTTTCCATCCAAGTATGAACCAACTCCCATCCTAAGTTTTTCAAGATCAGTCAAGTTAGCTGTTTACGTCTCTCTGGTATCCTAAACAAGATATCATCCAATTGATATTGTGGAGACTGTGTTGTGCATGTATCTGCTTTTATTAAATAAATAAATGTATACCTGCGGGACCGCCTCCTGCCACATACCTCCCAACGACCCATAAGATCCCACAGGCTGGGCCTCCTCCGGGTACCGTCGACCGGGCAATGCCGGTTGGTGACTACTCGGGGGAGGTCTTTCTCTGTAGCTGCCCCGGCCCTGTAGAATGATCTACTCACAGAGATCCGAACCCTTCCAACTCTCTCGGCCTTCCAGAAAGCCATTAAAACCTGGCTGTTCCGGCAGGCCTGGGGATGTTGACCCCAAAATACGGTCCAGCCCCATTCAGAATGGAGTGCATGATGTGTTGTATTTTATATCTATCTTTCCTCCCTGTATCTTACTTTTTTTTATTTTGATTATTTTTGTATTGTAAGCCGCCCGGAGTCCCACGAGATTGGGCGGCATATAAATGTTATTAAACTTATAAACTTATATGCCCCCCATCTCACTATCAAGCAACTATGTAACTTTTGGATAATTTTGAGAAATCTATAAAAGTTGATTAATTAACCATCGACCCGGTGACTCTATTATTCCATCATGTTCTTTTTTTCAGGTTAGCTATTGTGGAAAAGAGGAGTTCGCGTTAGCCCTGCTGATGTCCTAGCTGCTGCATAGCTAGAATTCTTGGCAGAAGCTGTTTCTTCCACTCCATTCATGATAATCATACAGGCTTTCCCCATATGTCCAGCTTTGCTCTTGTTTCTGTTGCCACTCCAAGTCAAATGGCTCTGATGAAAAATCAAACCACAGCTGTTTCCACTCTAAGCCACTCTGGACCTCATACCTGATAATTATGCTAGCTGACAACTTCATCTCCTAGCCCCTGTTTCAGTTGACATCACAGGTTGGCAGACAATAAAACTTTGGCCCTTTGCTGATGATGCCACAATAATTCTGGCTAGCTTGGGACCATGCAGATCATCTGATTGATTGATTGACTAGTTGATGACTGATGGTGTTCTGTAAACTCAGCAATATTTGCAATCACTTGGCAAAAAAACCCAACCTTGTAGCGTTTAGAACAGTGGTTCCCAAATGGGCAGTACCGTCCTCTGGGGGTGGTGGGATGACTTAGGGGGGCGCTAAGAGGCAGTGGGAGTGGCAGGGGGCACTAAGAGGCAAGGGGGGCAGCAGGGGGGCGCTAAGAGGTAAGGAAGGTAACAGAGGAGTTCTGGAGGTGGCCCCCTTGCAGGACGCAAGACTCAGAATGACAGGACCATAGAAGGGGATATAGTGTGTTGTGTGTAAACAAGCCCCAGAAAGGCCATCCAGCCTCCAGCGAGAGCCTCATACCAGCAATAGGGAAGAAAACGGAGAAACACACACTTATGGGTACATTTAAAAGCAAAGCAGAGAAGCCAACTCGTTTCTTTCCCAAGGCTCCTTCTCCCCACTTGGGAGCTCCTCTTGAAATCCTTACCCACAAAGCAAGGGCTTTGCCTGGCTATTCCATTTTGTGCCCCTCCTCCCTGATTTATTTATTTTTTAAAAACCCGGATTGAAAAAAGCATTCCAGGGTCGACGTAGGAGCCGAGCTTCCTTCGGCAAGTTGAGGCACCAAAGCCCGAGCGTATCAGCCTCCCATCTGCTTTGCAGCCCGGAAGTGGGAGAGTGGAGAGGCGGGTTCCTAAGCCCAGGAAGGAGGGAGGGAGGGAAGGAGACAGGGAGAGAGAGAGAGGGAGAGAGAGAGGAGGGTCCTGGAGGGTTGCTGAGTCTCTTTGCAAGAGGAGGCAGAGGATGAGCTGCCTCTCTTTCTCTGCCGGTCTGCACTGGAGCAGCAGCCCTTGCCAGCCAGCAGCATGGAAGGAGGGCGCCACCCGTCCTGCCGTTAGAGCCTCTATTTCTCTCGCACCCACTCACCACATGTTGAGCCTGCAACACCCCCCGGCTGCTTCAGCCCAGTCCCCGCTAGTTTCATTAAGCACCGAGCAGGTTTTGAGGGAAGGCCAGTTTTGCATCTTGGAGCGGAGGAAAAGGACGCGACAAGGAGGTAGTAAAGCAGCAACCTTTTATTCAAGCAGAGTAACTATGATTCAACGTGGCGTGGTTCGCGCCAAACATTTATACCCCCGGGTTTGAACAATGAGCCAATGGGGCGTCGAGTAACCCGGCCAATCGGGGAAGGGATTGAACCGGCTCCACCCGAGAGCCAATCAGAAAGGGGGATCTTACTTCCCGCGCTAGTATTCAACACCCCTCCCCCCCCTAGTTAAGCACCCTCAAGAAGGGCAAACATAATCCTGTAGATAGGTGGGACGATGACGCTCTCGTCCCGACCTTCGTAGCTCCCCGGCGGTTGTCGTCGGGAGGGGAATCGCCAGCGGAGACATGTCTGTAGCGGAACGGTGGTTCTGCGACGCAACCCCGAGGGATGGTGTGTCCGTGACAGCAGGAATGTCCGACGATTGACCCATGCAATCTGGTTGGGATATAGGTTCAAAGTCTCGACAAAGGCTTCGAGGGGAAGAATAGCCAAATGAGGCGCGTCTATCCGAAAAGTTCGTATCGGCTTGTCCCCCGTTTCCCGAGGAGGGGAAGTCCGTTGGGGATAAAGTCATCGAGGGTAGCTCATGCTGAGGGCGAATGTCTGAGGGGCTCGGGCCGTCTGTTTCCGCGGGGAGGCGTCGCCTTAACTGGTCCAGGTGGCGCCTCCATTGCGTTCCGTCGGCCAAGCCGGCCCTGAAGGAACAGGGGCCAGTCAGAGCTGTGATGGTTGCGGGAACCCACCGTGGATCCCCAGAAAAGGAACGAGCCCATACGGGATCCCCTAACTTAAACGTATGGGAAGGAAGGGCCCCCAAGTTGCTCGGTAAATCCCCTGCGTAAAGTGGATGGAGCCTATCTAGGGGGGTTCGCAATCTCCTACCCATCAAGAGCTCCGCAGGACTTTTATTAGTCGTTGGACAGGGTGTAGAGTGCTGGCTCAAGAGATAGGCCGCCACTCTCTCCTGCCAGTCCCCCTGGTCCATGCGACCCAAGGCTTCTTTAGCTGAGCGAACTGCGCGCTCCGCCCTACCGTTACTAGCTGGATGATACGGGGCTGTGGCCGCGTGTCTAATCCCTTGTCCGGCCAGGAATTCTTGGAACATAGTGGAGGTAAACTGGGGCCCGTTGTCTGAGACTATCACATCCGGAAGCCCATGTGTGGCGAACATCTTACGAAGAGCCCTCACGGTACTCTCTGCTGTAGTGGAAGTCATGAGTACCAACTCCACCCACTTAGAGTAAGCATCTACCACTATCATAAAGTTTCGGCCGTGAAAGGGACCGGCGAAATCAATGTGTAAACGGGACCATGGGCCTCTAGGGATTTCCCACTCACGAGGGGCGGCTGTGGGGGGATTCGGCCTAGAATTTTGGCATATTCTACAACGACCTACATAATCTGCGATTTCGGAATCTAGCAAGGGCCACCACACATAGCTGCGGGCTAACGCTTTCATTCGCGCTATGCCTGGGTGGTTTTTGTGAAGTGCAGGCAGGATTCGTGCCCGCAGGGCTGTGGGGATCACTACCCTATCCCCCCAAACAAGGCAACCCCCGTGAAGGGCAAGTTCAGCTTGTCGTGCCTTAAATGGTCGGAATTCTTCCGCTATCTTTTCTACGGGCCACCCCCTCAACACCCATAGAACTACTTGGGATAAAACGGGGTCAGCCTTTGTACAAGCTGCAACATCCGCAGCTGAAACGGGGAGGTCGGATTCAGCAATAGACAAAATGGAGAGAGAGGGCACGTGGGCTGTGTCCGTCTGTGGCAAGGGACAACGACTCAGGGCGTCTGCGTGCCCTAGCTGCTTACCCGGACGATATAACAGCGTATATGAATACGCCGCTAAAAACTCGGTCCAACGTGTCATGCGGGGAGACAAAATGGGGGGGGTTGGCTTATCGCCTGCCAATAGGCCTAGGAGCGGCTTGTGATCCGTGACAAGGGTGAAATTCCTACCGTAAAGGTAGTCATGGAATCGCTTAATGCCGGACACTGCAGCTAGGGCTTCTTTATCAATTTGGCTATAATTTCTCTCCGTTGAAGAAAGCGTCCGGGAGTAAAAGGCTATGGGGGCCTCTGAGCCGTTCGGGAGAACATGGCTCAGAACCGCCCCTATGCCATAGGGAGAGGCGTCACACGTTAAAACTAGGGGCATCCTGTCGCTATATTGAATTAGGACTGCTGACGAGGTTAAAACATCCTTTATAGCTGCGAACGCCTGCGCTTCACGGCTACCCCATTTCCAGGCCGCTGACCGGTCAAGCAGTCGGTGTAACGGTTCAGCTAACGACGCCTTGTGGGGAATAAAAGGGGCGTAAAAATTTAAAAGCCCCAGGAACGCCTGCAATTCCGCCCTAGAGGTGGGTGCAGGAGCGTTTTTTATGGCCGCAACTTTCGAGGGAGTGGGGTGGATGCCCTGTGCATCAATGAGAAATCCCAAAAACTCTACTTGGGAAACAGCAATTTCGCATTTACTGCGCTTTAGCTTCAATCCGGCCTCCCTAAAACGTGTAAGGACCTCCCGCAGTATTTTTTGGAGTTCCGAGTGACTAGAGGCTGCAACCAGGACGTCGTCAAAATAAGGAACGACGCCTGGAAGCCCATGGAGCAACCGCTCCATGAGGCTCTGAAAAATCCCCGGGGCAACCGAGACGCCAAATTGGAGGCGGCGGCAACGGAAAGCCCCGCGGTGGGTGACAATGGTCTGGGCTGTAGCCGCATCGTCGTCTACGGGAAGCTGCTGATAGGCCTGTGCCATATCCAGCTTTGCGAAAATGCGGCCTTGCCCTAAAGAATGGAGTAGATGTTGCACTACAGGAACAGGATATGGATTTGCCTGCAGGGCCAAGTTGATGGTCGACTTATAGTCGGCACATATTCTCACCGATCCGTCGGGTTTGACCGGGAGAACTATGGGGGTTTCCCAACGGGCGTGATCTACGGGCTCTATTACCCCCTGCTCTAGAAGCTTATCCAATTCAGCGTCTACCTTTGCTCTCAATGCGAAAGGGACCCTACGCGCCTTCAGCCTAATAGGCGCGACCTGGGGATCGAGGCAAAGGGAAATGGGGGTGCCCTTGTAACAGCCCAATTTCCCATCGAACACATCTGCGAACTCATCTAAAACGCTATCTACGGTACGGGGGACTACCCTGTGCACCCCTTCTATGGTGAGGCCCAAGGCGGGAAACCAATCTAACCCAAGAAGAGCGGGCAGGTTATTCCTAACAATTAAAACTGGGAGTTTCCCCTTAAAATCTCCATATTCCACCCGAATGTGGAATATTCCTGCCGTGGGAATCCCATTTCCCTGGTAATCTAGGAGGGAGACCCCAGCCGGGCGCAATTTACTCTGAGGAACCCTGGGGCAAAGACGGGAAAACAAAGCCCAAGATAGGAGGGAACGGGAAGACCCAGAGTCCACCTCCATTCGGCAAGGCTGATCTTCAAGACGAACGGCGGTGCTAATTTTACGACCGCCGGCAGGGACGTGGGAGGCCCGGTAGACCACGCACTCAGCGCTGGGGAGCTGGTAGGTTGAATGGCAGTCCTCAGCTCGCCTCGCTAAACGTGGTTGTCGGTGGCGTTGCGGTGTCTGGCGCTGGTTGCTGGGCTGCATAAACGATGGGGCTGGCATGAGAGCCCGGCAGACCTTGGCGAGGTGTCCTTCTCCTCGGCAACGGCGGCAGACGGCGGAACGAAACGGGCAGGATGCGCGGCTATGACGGCCGCCGCATCCGCGGCAAGGTGCGTTTGAGGCTGGCTGAACGGGCGTCGGTGGTTGCTGGTGTGGCCTCTGCTTCGGCTGCGTCCTCATCTGTCCGACGGTTTCCTCCTCCTCATCTTCCGTGGGGGAGAGGTCGTCTACGAGGTTCGTCTGATTGGAAGGCCCCACAGCGGTTTGCGCAGAGGTTTTCAGCTGGAGGCGTTCCATATCGGCCGTGGATTGTTCAGAGAGCTCTGCTGCTCGCGCGGTCTCCACAGCTTGCACCAGGGTAATTTTGTGGTTTCGGAGCATACGGCTGCGCAATTGCACGTCGCGGACCCCGCATACAAACTGCTCCACGAGGTTCTCCTCCAGGTCTGCAAAATCACATTGGGCGGCCACTGTGCGCAATGCCTCTAGAAACTGGCTAATGGATTCGTTAGGCTTCTGCACACGGCGGCGAAAAGTGAAACGGCGTGCGATCAAGGAAGGTGAGGGAGCGTAATGGTCCCTCAACCTGGACATCAGCTCGTCCCACCCAAGTTTGTAGGCTGGTCTCGGAGCGGCCAGGGCTCTCGCAGAAGCAAACATGGAAGGCTCACAGCAGGACAGGAAAAAGCTGCACTTCTCCTCGTCGGTCTGTGCCCGGTTCTTTGACGCGATTAAATAACATTCGAACCGCTCCATGAAGCCGTCCCATGATTCTCCGGCAGACCCAAACGGCGCGAAAGGAGGAAGCGCTGTTGCCATTATGGTGCAAAGCCAGAGAAAGGGAGGAAGAAAGCAGAGAAGATTTTTGTGTTCGCTGCCGGCGTTCCTGACCTGAAGAGCGTGGTTCAAACGCGGAGGCAAGCTGGTTTGTTCTTCTCTGTAGTCGCGGGAATCTAATCCCACCCTCGTCGCCAGTTTTGCATCTTGGAGCGGAGGAAAAGAACGCGACAAGGAGGTAGTAAAGCAGCAACCTTTTATTCAAGCAGAGTAACTATGATTCAACGTGGCGTGGTTCGCGCCAAACATTTATACCCCCGGGTTTGAACAATGAGCCAATGGGGCGTCGAGTAACCCGGCCAATCGGGGAAGGGATTGAACCGGCTCCACCCGAGAGCCAATCAGAAAGGGGGATCTTACTTCCCGCGCTAGTATTCAACAGCCAGCATGCAAACGGGGCTGCAGGGAGACCTAGTGATGCAACGGCAGAGGCCTTCCTACATGGTGACAGAGCTTTATTCTCCTCCAAACCTGCATCTTCCATCCCTCTGCCCCATCTCCCCCAAAACTCTGTCCCAGATTTTTATGCCGCTGCCCTTCCTGCCACGGGTGCTCAGGCTGCTCCCTGGCCCCAGAGAGAAGGACGCCCTGCCAATCATAAATACAGCAGGGAAGCTGAGGAGGCGGATGGGAAATACATGCGGGGGAAGGAATCCGTCGTACCCGCAAGGAAGATTTGTGTGACAATAAATGGAATGGTTTCATTGGAAGTCGGGAAGAAATGGGCCATTTCAATATTTAAGGTTTAAATCTAGAAATCAGGGGTTCTAGTTTTGGGTACCACAAGTTCCCCCTGTGCCTTGTACAGACAAAGAGAGGTCTTGAGCTCTTCCTCTGCCTCTAACCAGGTTTTTAAAAACAGGGATCCTCTGGGTCCCACGTCCTGGAGTTCTGCCTACAGTTTGGGAAATAGCTGATTGCCACTTCTTTTGAAAAGACATTTTTTCTGGTATCACTTCATCAAACCCATCCATCACATTAAGAATTTACTGAACAGTGAAGTAGTTACTAAATTTTTACTGAGTTACTAGTTACTAAGGTTCTTGATAAATGACTATCAGACTTTGAAAACCTGGTATCACTGGACCATCTTCCACAATTTTGTTGAATTAACATTAACTAAAAAGGTTTTTAAATTGGATTTTGAATAAATGTGCAATTAATTGTTACAGTTTTGAATTTTACTATCTTCCTTCCATCGTGCAAACCACCCAGTCACATGAGTCCCCCCAGCCACGCCCACAAAGCCATGCCCACAAAACCAGTAGGAAAAAAAATGAATTCCACCACTGGGTGGGGGACACTGAGGATCAGTTTGTAGCCCCAAGGGAGCGGTGGACTGAAAAAGTTTGGGAACCACTGGTTTAGAATCACAGGGTTGGAAGGGACTTCCAAGGTCTTTCAGTCCAACCTCCTGCTCAAGGCAACTGTTGAGTGTGGCCTTAAGGCATCTTGGTCAAATGGTTATTCAGTCTATTTTTGTAAAACTCCAGAGATGGAGCACTCACAACTCCAGAAGAAAGCTATTTCATTGATTAATTGTTCCTACTGTTCAGGACAAAATTCAGTTCCAAATGTGAATTCAATCTCATTTAGATGATGATGATGATGATGATGATGATGATGATGATGATGATGATGATGACGACGATGACCATCATCATCATCATCATCATCATCATCATCATCATCATCATCATCATCATCATCATCATCATCTCAAAATAGAATGTTAGCTCGGAATATTTCTTAAATGACTTTGAATTGATTAATAAACTGAATGTTGACTGGTGAATCAAGTCATTGATTTTATGCACAATGTCTATGGAGAGTCTCAGTCATCCAGGTCATGGTTGTCCCAAAGGTCCTTTTTCAGGAGCAACTGAATTTTCTGGTTTTTCTTTGAAGCTGTTTCACTTCTCATCCAAGAAGCTTCTTGGATTAGAAGAGAAATGTCTTCAAAGAAAAAAAAGAAAGTCCAGTTGCCTCTTGAAAAAGCACTTTTGGGACACACACCAGTGGTGGGTTCTGGCTGGTATGGCCCGGTACGGGTGTACCGGTAGTAACCAGGAGCAGCAGCCACCGTACCAGTATGGTGGCTCATTTGGCCCACCTACTCACATTCCATACCTATTTTTAAGGCAACCGGCCAATTGCTCACGTGTGCACAGCGTGCAGTTCCTGCGCAACCTCCAACAAGCTGGGTGTCGCAGGGGCAGTGCGCATACATGACCAAGATGCCCGGCCCCATGCACAGCATACCGGTAGCAATGAGGAGAGGAACCCACCAATGATACACACACACACTTAAAATATTGCTATCTCTTCAAGGCATTTATCAATTGAGATGCGGAACACAGCATATTTGTTTGACTTAAGGGTAAGCAATCTTTTTTATGTTCAGACTAGTAATATTTTTCGCCTCCCTGAGAGCAATACTCAAAGACTAAAATAGTCTCCAGTACTAAACAAGCATTTCCCTCAGCTGACAATCTCACTAATTTACATTGGTCCCCAGCAATTAAATCTGGCCCCCACTGATTAATTAAGTTAGAGCAGATCAATTTATTACCATTATTACAGAACTACCCAAATTTCTTCCACTTAGGATCAAGAAGGCCAGCAATGTTAGGTCATCCATTTTAGCAATTTAATTTCAAAATACCAAATTTCCAGAGAGCAAAAGAAAACAAGTAGTTTATTGAAATCAGTCATGCTAAATATGTTACTGATTAAACTTTCAGAGCAACTTACCTATTTTTATTGGTTTATTATGATCAACTGCCTTTAAAGATTAGCAGCTGTTGCTACTTTGAAACAGTAGTGAAAGTCCCTATAGTGGGTGTGGGGAAGGGGGGTGAGGATATTTTAGGCATATGGTTAATTTAATATTCACACCTTGACAGCTCCACAGAAGTGATGCAAAAAGAAAAAGAAAGAAAGACTGAATGCATTTAATTAAAATTAATATTGACAAATAAATGTGGGGCAACAGCTACAAACACATTGCATATCATGATTATATTCCCCATAGCATCTCAGGGCAAGGCAAGTATAAAGGGGTAGCATCTTTATTAAGGGTGGTCTAAGGTTGAAATAAGGAAGAAATTTCTCATTGATCCATGACAAGAGATTTCGGGCAAAGATTGGAGACCCATTTGATTGAGACTTAGAGGTGAGTTCCTACCGATTCGGATCGGTTCGGATGAGTAGATAGTAACTCAGCCGGCCATGCTCCCAAACCGGTTCTATCAGAAGCACCATAGGCACCCCCATCTTGTTTTTTGCTTCTGCGCATGTGCAGAAGCAATTTTTTTTAACTACTGCACAAGCGCGCATTGCATGTGTGCCCAAAGTGGATCCCTGAGTGAACCGGCAATAAAAGAAGCCAGGACCCACCCCTGCTAGGACTGTATGAAGATATAATACAATCAGACAAATAGAATAGAGCTGGAAAGGACCTTGGAGGTCTTCTAGTTCAACCCCCTTGCATTATGGCAACCAAAACTGGGTGCAGTATTCCAAGTGTGGCCTTACCAAGGCATTATAAAGTGGTATTAATCCTTCACGTGTTCTTAATTCAATCCCTCTGTTAATGCAGCCTAGAACTGTGTTGGTTTTTTTGACAGCTGCAGCATACTGCTGGCTCATATATAAAATGAACATAACATAACATAAAAGTAGCATTCATAAACTTGCCACCTTCTGTTCTTAAAACCAATTAAATGTTTGGGCATGTAAATGTATACACGCTGCTGAGACTTAAGCCTCCTCCAACCATGCAGATCCAAGGGATAAGAAATGGACTGGTTAGCCTTAATCCCTACTCAGAATGCTGAAAGCCAAATGCATCTTTCATTTGTTTTGGCAGCACTCAGAAAGAAGGGTAACATCCTGTTAGCACAAGTGAGAGCAAGATTAAAGCTTGTGGATGGCCACCTTCAAGAAGTTCACAGCTCAAGGGAGGAGCCAATGTCGCGATGACATGGTTTGGTGGTCTCAATGCTCTGAGACCACAGCCAACACTTTTGCCACTGGGTGGTCCAAACGGACCTAAACCGTCCCGAAGAGATGGTGAACAGGAAGAATACGTCTTGCTGATCTCGGGGCTATCGCAAAATCCTCGAAAGAAGCAAGAGAAGTTCTTCAAGCAGGTGACAAAAAATCCAGCCAAGGCTGACAAAGTCGGGGCGGCTCCAAAATGGAAGGATATGGAAAGAGAAAGTGTTTCCAGCTGATGAGGAATTTTTATTGTTGTAAAAAAGAGACTGCCTATAAAAACTCAAAAACCAATTTAAATTAAAGAATAGAAGAATCAAGCGGTGGAATTGAATTTGGAATGGTTTTGGACAGTGGTTATCTTACTTTTTAAATGTTATTTACATGGATCGAATCTATGCAAACCTTTTGAAACGGATGATTACGTTTTCTTCTTCTACCTTCTCTTTGTGACTCTCTGTAATTTAGTTTTAGACTAAAGTTTTCCTTTTTTATTGTTGTGGGTATTTTTCTAATTCATTTAAAGATTGGACCTCTTTTTCTAATTTGATATACAAAAAAAGATACAAATAGAAACTCTTTAATAGTGTCTCCGTTTTGGAGGCTGGGAGGTATTGTTGATCAGAGTTTTGTGTATCCAAAACGGAACTTTTTCTTTCTTTCACGGATTGCTTTGACTTGGCATCACAAGGCTTTATTGTTTGGCTACAGACTGATAAGAATGCACAGATGTCCCTTTGAAGTATGTTTTTGACCAGAGAGAAGTGAGAGCAGTGTTCTTTGTGAATCTACACTTTAATTTTGATCTTTCAAGCTAGAGTAGCTGTGTTTGTCAGAATGACACAATCCCATGGAAAAATAGAGCTCTTGACTTTGCAAAATATATTTTAAGAACTACAGAAATTATCAAATATAGTAGAGAAAAAACTGGAATACTTAGAGCACATAACAAGAAAATATGATGAAAAAATTGAAAATGTTCATCAAATGTAAACGGGGTGATTGAAAATCAAAACGCTGAAGTGGAAAATGAATATAAAGAGACTAAACCTGCTGATATCTATGGTCATTGGTTTGTTTCTGAAAATGGAAAGAATGGAATAGAGAAAAAGGAATTAAATGGAGAGGAAATCTATTTCAAAGGTCAAGATATAGAAGAAGATAAAACTAAAGAACCTATGGACTTAAAGAAAGAAATTCCACTACCAAAAGTTTTGATAACACTGCTGACAATCAAAGACAAACTGAATAAGGAAACAGAAAGAGGACATCAAGATTATATGAGAGATCTTATAAGCAAGGAGTTGCTAAAAGAACTCCATACAAAGCTGATCAAGAAGATGACTAGAGGATTGAGACCACAAATGACAGAAGATATGAGATTGTTTTGTTATTGGAAAGATACAGGTTGATAGATGGAAGAATATAACTCAAAACTAGTTAAACTTAGTGAAATTTAGTGATAATAGATATAGTTAAAGAAATAATTGATAATGATAATAATGTATACAATGTGTAGTGTTATGATAAGTAATAATTGGATATGAATATTGAATGGTACCCATTAAAGGAAGATTAGAAATCATTTTGGATTATATACAAAGGTCAATAAAAAAGAACTAAGTTAGATCCAGTTAAGTTTTGATTATTAGGGGGGAAATGTTATGATACAGGATATAGTCAAATAAAGGAGGGATAATGACGACAACCTATATATGTATGAGTATAATATAAGGAAACTAGATGAAAATTGCCAACAGCGATTTGGAAAGGAGGATTAGAAAAGTTTGTTATTAAATATTATGGATGTTTAGCTAGAATAGGACATAAGGATTCAGTGTTATTGGAGGATTTTAGAAATATTAAATGAAATGCCAGTATGTGGCATTTATGTATTAAATCTTGGTATATTTTATGATGAAGGATGTTTAAATAATTATAGCCAAATAAAAATGGAGGTGTAAGAGTAACATGTATAAATATTTGAGTTAAAATACTTGAGTTAATATGAATTATGCTTGATGACCGTGTAAGAGATGCACGAAAACCTTTTGTAACCAACTGATACACTTTCTACAGTATGTAAAGAAGGAAGATTTGTTTTGAAAATAAAAATAAATTCTATTTTTTTTAAAAAGACCTTCAGAGCTCAACAAGTGAATGAAGCCCAAAGCAGCCTTCGCCTTGTTGTCCTAAAAGAGCTCTGATGGGCAGAAAGATGATCCTTAGTCTATCCATTAAATAAAGATGGGGGCTTTGTAAAGATTGGTTTTAGTTTGGTTTTATTAGCATTTGTAGGCCGCCCTTTTCCCTGAGGGGACTCAGGGCGGCTCACAGAAAACCAGGGAGAGGGGAATACAACATTAAGACAACAACATATAATAAAATAGTAAGCAACATCCATTCATCATTCGGGCGGGGTAGCGATTCTTATCCCCAGGCCTGACGGGCGAGCCAGTTCTTCAGGGCTATGCGGAAGGCCTGGACGGTGGAGAGGGTACGAATCTCCACGGGGAGCTCGTTCCAAAGGGTAGGGGCTACTGCTGAGAAGGCCCTCCTCCTTGTAGTTGCCAGCCGACACTGGCTGGCCGATGGGATGCGGAGGAGGCCTAATCTATGGGATCTTATAGGTCGTAGGGAGGTAATTGGCAGAAGGCGGTCTCTCAAGTATCCAGATCCACTGCCATGTAGGGCTTTATGGGTGATTAATAGCACCTTGAAGCGCATCCGGAGATCGACAGGTAGCCAGCGCAGCTCGCGGAGGATAGGTGTTATGCGGGTGAATCTGGGTGCACCCGCAATCACTCGCGCGGCTGCGTTCTGCACTAGCTGAAGTCGCCGGATGCTCCTCAAGGGCAGCCCCATGTAGAGCACATTGCAGTATTCCAGCCTAGAGATCACAAGGGCCCGAGTGACTGTTGTGAGGGCCTCCCGGTTCAGGTAGGGTCGCAACTGGCGCACCAGGCGTACCTGGGCGAATGCCCCCCTGGTCACAGCCGTTAAATGGTGGTCAAATGACAGCTGTGGATCCAGGAGGACTCCCAAGTTGCGGACCCTCTCTGAGGGGTGTAGAATTTGACCCCCCAGCCTGAGTGTTGGAATATTGGCCAAATCTTTGGGAGGGAAACACAACAGCCACTCGGTCTTTTCTGGGTTGAGCACAAGCTTGTTAACCCTCATCCAGTCCATAACGGCTTCAAGACCCCGGCCCATCACGTCAACCGCTTCATTGATTTGGCACGGGGCGGACAGATACAGTTGAGTATCGTCCGCATATTGATGGTATCTAATCCCGTGCCTGCGGATGATCTCTCCCAGCGGTTTCATGTAGATGTTGAATAGTAGGGGGGATAAGACCGAACCCTGCGGCACCCCATAATTTAGGGGCCTTGGGGACGATCTCTCCCCTCCCACTAACACCGACTGCGACCTGTCCGAGAGGTAGGAGGAGAACCACCGTAGCACGGTGCCTCCCACTCCCACCTCCCGCAGTCGTCGCAGAAGGATACCATGGTCGATGGTATCGAAAGCCGCTGAGAGGTCAAGGAGGACCAGGATGGAGGGATGTCCTTCATCTCTGGCTCTCCAAAGATCATCCATCAATGCGACCAAAGCGGTTTCTGTGCTGTAACCGGGTCTGAAGCCTGACTGGAAGGGGTCTAGATAGTTTGCTTCCTCCAAGGACCGTTGGAGCTGGAAGGCCACCACCTTCTCAACAACCTTCCCCAGGAAGGGAAGGTTGGAGACCGGGCGATAGCTGTTAAGAACAGCTGGATCCAAGGATGGTTTCTTCAGGAGGGGTCTCACCACCGCCGCTTTCAGTGCGGCGGGGAAGTTCCCCTCCCGAAGGGAGGCGGTTACAACCGCCTGGATCCAGCCTCGTGTCACCTCACTGCAGTTAGCAACCAGCCATGAGGGACACGGATCCAGAACACAGGTGGAGGAACTTACAGCTCTCATGGCCTTGTCCACATCCCCGGGGGTAACGTCCTGAAACTCAACCCAGAGCTGTTCTACTTGGTCCCCTTGTGCCTCGGCTGGAACTGCGGGGGTGGAGTCCAAGTCCGACCGAAACCGAGCAATTTTGTCCGCTAAGAATTGGGCATACTCTTCAGCTCTGCCCTGCAAGGGTTCCCCCGCCTCCCTTTTGTTCAATAGGGAGCGGGTTATCCTAAACAGGGCGGCTGGACGGGACTCAGCGGATGCAACCAGGGTGGCTATATGGGATCTTTTTGCTGCCCTAAGTGCTCTGGTGTATTCCCTGGTGCAGGTGGTTACCATTGCTCGGTTCGATTCGGACTTATCGGACCTCCAGCGGTGCTCTAGGCATCTCCTCCGGCGCTTCATCTCCCGGAGTTCCTCGGTAAACCAAGGGGGTCTCCGGGATCCGCTGCCTCGGAGGAGCCGCAGTGGCGCAATCCGGTCGAGAGCCTCCGACGCTGCCGAGTGCCACGCAGCAGCCAGAGTCTCCGCCGGACTGTGGGCGAGAGTGTCAGGAATAACCCCAAGCTCTATCTGGAACCTTGCCGGTTCCATAAGGCGCCTGGGGCGGAACCACCTGGTCGGTTCCTCCTCCCTACAGTGGGGGTTTGGCCTCCGGAAGTCAAGCCTCAGTAGGCAGTGGTCTGACCACGACAGGGGTATGATGTCGCTCCCCCTCAGATCAAGATCACAAATCCACTGCTCCGAGAGAAATACAAGGTCAAGCATGTGTCCCGCTGAATGGGTTGGGCCTCGAATTACTTGGGTCAAGCCCATGGCTGTCATGGAGGCCATGAACTCCTGCGCCCCATCAGAGTTTTCACCGAGCGACGGCAAATTGAAGTCCCCCAGGACCATCAACCTAGGGAACTCAATTGCCAGCTCGGCTACCGACTCGAGGAGCGAGGGGAGGGCTGCTGCAACGCTGTTGGGAGGCAGGTACGTTAGCAGCAGACCCACTTGACCCTTGAGGTCCAACTTTAACAGCAAAGACTCACACCCGACAATCTCCGGAGCAGGGACCCTACGAGGAACTAATGACTCCCGGATAACGGCGGCCACACCCCCACCCCTTCCCTGGGCTCTCGGCTGATGTAGCACCTGAAATCCTTCTGGGCACAGCTCTACAAGGGGGACTCCTCCCTCTGGGCCCAGCCAGGTTTCAGTAATACATGCCAGGTCTGCCCTCTCGTCTAAAATTAAGTCCCGGACGAGAGGAGCTTTATGAACAACAGACCTGGCATTTAGCGACAACAGCCTGAGACCAGGGTCCTGACTACGTACGCCATCTGGTCTTGGAGTGGGACTCCTAGGGCCGGAAGGAGGGATCTCTGCAATGTAGCGAACCCTCCTTCCCCGGTAATGGCCTGCCCTAAAGCCCCCGCCGTATCTGCCCCTCCCTGTTACGACCGCAATACCCCGACCCTCTCCCGTGTCTCTGGTCCCCTCAACCACCCCCATGGCCCCCGCAACTCCCGGCAGGTCCTCCGAATCATACATACTCAAGCACTCCCCCAAACAGTCCCCACGTAAAAGTTAAAAACACAAATTTACAACAATATGGTCATAAAAGTGGGCATAAAAGTGGGGCACATGGCTTTTTCCATGATCATCTACCAGCTTCTTTTTCATGATGAGATGTTATGGATTGTGCAGTGATATTTTTGCACACAAAACTTTCAATCAGAATAGAACTGGAAGGGACCTTGGAGGTCTTCTAGTCCAACCCCCTGTTCGAGCAGGAGGCCCTCTACCATTTCAGGCAAGTGACTGTCCAGTCTCTTCTTAAAAACCTCCAGTGATGAAGCACCCACAACGCCTGAAGGCAAAACTGTTCCACTGGTTAATTGTCCTCACTCTTAGGAAGTTTCTCCTTAGTCCCAGGTTGCTTCTCTCCTTGATTAGTCAGAAATTAGTCAGAAACTGCTACCAAAGGCACAGATTCGATGGCAAATGCACAGCAATTTGGTGACTGCTAAATATTGCTGGAGAAAGTTTCCTAAAGCCAGGATATTTTGGGGGAAAATATAGCTGTGCATTATACATGCCTCCAGTGAGACTTTAGAGAAGGACATGAATTAGCATTTGCTGGCATGATTAAAACCAGCCAGAACTGCACAAAGATGTGTTCCTGAGGGAGAAAAGGCAGATTTCCATAGATCAAAATTCGACTTAGTGCAAAGAATATTAACACCTGCTCCTTCGTGCACTTTTAAAGGGCTAAATATTCCTCCCTTCTGTATTGGTAGCTCTTGCAAAAATAGGTGGATAACCACAAGGTTAAAAAAAATTATTCAGCAGGTATATGATTGTAAGTAGAATAGTTCATTTTATTAGGTGGAAACAAAATTATATTGTTTCAGAAATCAGATCTGTCTTAACCTTTGTAGAAAAGATTTCAAGGCTATAGATGGAGTGAAAGGGAGGGGAAACAGATGTAAAGGCAGATGTTATCCAGCAGGTGTCTTGTGTAAGAAGTCAGAAAACTTGACTCCCCCCCCCCCACCCTACATCTTAGCTAGGGCTCTTTTTACTAACTGCAACCAGAATTGTATTTGCCCAACAATGGAAAAATGATGAGTTTCCATCAGATGAGAATCAGAGGTGGTATTCAGCAGGTTCTGACCAGTTCTGGACAACCGGTAGCAGAAATTCTGAATAGTTCGGAAAACCGGCAAATACCACCTCTGACTGGCCCCGCCCCCATCTATTCTCTGCCTCCCGAGTCCCAGCTGATCGGGAGGAAATAGGGATTTTGCAGTAACCTTCCGCTGGAGTGGGGAGGGATTGGAGATATTACGGTATACTTCCCCTGGAGTGGGATGGGAACGGGGATTTAAAGTATCCTGCCACACCCATCAAGCCACGCCTACAAAGCCATGCTACGCCCACCAAGCCACACCCACAGAACCAGTGGTTAAAAAAAATTGAATCCCACCACTGATGAGAATGTAATTAAGAAAATACTAGAATGTACAGAAATGGACAGACTAATGCTTATTATGAAGGATAAAGAAGAAACTCAATATTTTTTGATGTGGGATGTATTTTATCAATGGTTAGACGATAGAAACTGATGTTAGAAAGGAGGAGATATAAAAAGAGGAAATGTTAATGTGGAGAGAATTTGACGATGAAGATGTTATGTATTATTGTAACTATATTAATATATAGTTATATAACATTAATATTGTGATAAATAACAAATATGTGGATTATGACTGTTCAAATAAGTGTACCCAGATCACACACTGTTTGATGGAAATGGAAAGTAATAGAAACAAAAAGAAATAAAACATGAAAAAAGAAAAAAGCCAGACCTGTCTTCACCTTTGTAGAAAAGATTTCAAGGCTGTAGATGGAGAGAGAGTGGGGAAAACAGATGTAAAGGCAGATGTTATCCAGCAGGTATCTTGTGTAAGAAGTCAGAAAATTTGACTCCCCCTCCTTCTACATCTTATAGCTAGGGCTGTTTTCTGCTCTGCAGAAATTTAAATGGCCACTAGATGGCAGCAGAGGGATACACAACCTGTTCTCTTTTTGCTGTCATCTAGTTGTCATTTGAAGGGTTGCAGTCAAAATATGGCATCGTATCCAAAATATCAGACGTGGCATTTTAAAACTGCCTGAGACTCTCGGAAGCCCATATCTAATGACACTGCATTAATAACCATTATCATGATTGCAATTATCACTTTAATGATGGTGATTGTAAGGATGAGTAATAGTTATATAATTTAAAAAGGGAAAAGAGTGTTCCAAGTTTTCCACTAAAATTGGCCAGGGGGAAATGGTTGATAAAAATCCCCCCCTTACAAAAGGGATTTGTTACACTTAATTTCAAAACTCTACTAAGAGGAATTATGTAACATTATCATACAGTAATAAAGTATAATATCATTTCATTTCTGTCACACTATTAAATAGCTCAGGGCAGTTTACATTAAAATTTAAAGTATTTGAAGGCATGGAAACAAAATAAACAGATCAAAATCAACTAATATAAAAAATCCTTTTAAAATTACTGAATAAGATTAATAAAAGCCATGGGTGTCATCTATGGCTCTTTTGAAAGTTTCTAAATAATGTTTTACTCCTGATACTTACAAGGAGTGTAGCCCCCTCAAATCTAATCACCTTGATGATCTACAGCAGTGGTGTCAAACTCGATTTTATTGAGGGCCATGTCAGGATTGTGTTTGACCTCGGGAGTCAGTGGGCGTGGCTGGAGTGGGCGTGGTCAAGGTGTGTGTAGTTGGCTTGATATCCTGCAGCCCACACATGGTCCTCCCGGGCTCAGTTTTTAGCTGCCACGCCCTTCCAAGCTCCATTTTTGCTGGCAGAGGGCTGCAGGAGGCCATTGCAACTGAAAACCAAGCAGCCTTCCTGATCTATGTTTTTGCTGGCAGAGGCATCATGGACCAGTCCTTCGCTGTTTCCAGAGTGGCCCCTTGAGCCAGATCTAAGCATCCCATAGGCCGGATCCAGCCCATGGGCCTTGAGTTTGACACCCCTTATCTATAGCAATAGCGCTTAGCAGACTTATATACTGCTTCACAGTGCTTCATAGCCCTCTCTAAGTGGTTTACAGAGTCAGCATATTGCTCCCAACAATTTGGTGTCCTCATTTTATTGACCTTGGAAGGATGAAAGATCGAGTCAGTCTTGAGCTAGCAGTCAGAAGAATTAGCCTGAAATATTGCATTCTAAGCACGGTGCCGCCAGGACTCTTGGGGGTTATTTAGGAAAAGGCACAAACTATTTAGGTCTGTGAAGCTGATAATTAACATTTTATATTTCTAGAATTTCTGAATTCTAGAAGCAGTTGGCACTTAATAGTTTTAAAAACAGGCATAAAATGATATCTCCAAGGAACCCCAGACACCAATCTGGCTGCTGTATGTTGAAATAATTGCAGTCACAATATAGCAGGGATGGGCAACAATGGCAATTTTATGACTTGTGAACTTCAACTCCCAGAGTTCCTGAACTAGCATGCTGGCTATAGGAAGCATCATTTGATGATCCACTCTGGAGACTGGCAGCTGATGTACCATCACTTCGCTATCACTCTTTTTAAGGAAAGGTTAACCTTGTCATAACTTCATCCAAAAGCATCTGGGGAGGACCAGGTTCCAAGAGCACCTTCAAAATATGTGATCTGATCTTTTTGAGAGGTGTTGTATAACCCCATCCAGAAGAAAAGAATGCCTGTACTATAGGACAACCCATCACAAAGACCATTTCCATCTTGTTTGGATTCAGTTTAATTTATTATTCATCATCCATCTATCCATCCATCCATCCATCCCACTGCAACCTGTAATCAGAATAATACTATACCAATATCTGGGAAACATCAGATAGACATGGATAGACATTTATTTATGGCACCATTCTTGTTAAATTAAATCCATGAAAGTTGTTGTTGTTGTTGTTGTTGTTGTTGTTGTTATTATTATTATTATACAATTGTATCACAGCGGCCAGTTGTTTCGCCGGATTTGGCGTTGGTTACTAGTCGGGCCCCACCCAGGGGCCTAGGACGTCGTAACGTATTTTCGTAATATGCATGCAGATCCAAGCAGTGCGGCTTTTTGCATTTGACTGATGGTGATTTTGTCAATTTTTAACTGTTTTAAATGTAATTCCAGTGCTTTTGGAATAGCACCCAGTGTGCCAATTACCACTGGAATTACCACTGCTGGTTTGTGCCATAGTCATTGAATTTCGATTTTTAAGTCCTGGTATTTTGCGATTTTTTCATGTTCCTTCTCGGTGATCCTGCTATCACCTGGTATTGCAATGTCTATGATTGTGACCTTATTTTTCTCAACCAGTGTGATATCTGGTGTATGCCATTCACAAAAGGTTTTCTCTGTCTCCTCTATTTATTTATTTTTAAGTGCATATCCAGAAGCCCTCTTGGGATATAATCAGTGGTGGGATTCAATTTTTTTTACTAACAGTTCTGTGGGCGGGGCTTAGTGGGTGTGGCTAGGTGGGCATGGCAGGGGAAGGATACTGTAAAATCCCCATTCCCTCCCCACTCCAGGGGAAGGTTACTTCAAAATCTCCATTCCCTCCCAATCAGCTGGGACTTGGGAGGCAGAGAATAGATTGAGGCAGGGCTACTCAGAGGTGGTATTTACTGGTTCTCTGAACTATTCAAAATGTCTGCTACCAGTTCTCAAGAACTCATTAGAACCTGCTGAATACCACCTCTGGATATAATATATTGAGGAAAGGCTATTTTGAGACTGAAATATGTTTAGAGTTGTGAATTTTGTTCCTTTGGTTTGACTGTTTTCAGACAAATATTATTATTATTATTTATTATTATTTATTTGTCTTGTATGCCGCCCACTCCCGGAGGACTCCGGGCAGCTCACAAAAGACAAGGGAGAGAGGGGAACAAGACAAAGACAACATATTAAAAACAAAACCAACATTCACAATTTCTATGGAGGTAGATGCTTCTCAGCTCCCCCAGCCTGCTGGAACAGCCAGGACTTGGTGGCTTTGCGGAAGGCCGGGAGGGTAGTAAGGATCCGGATCTCAACAGGGAGCTCGTTCCAGAGGAGCTGCAACAGAGAAGGCTCTCCCCCGGGGAGTCGCCAGCCGACATTGGCTGGCAGATGGAATCCGGAGGAGACCCAGCCTGTGCGATCTAATTGGTCTGAGAGAGGTAATTGTCAGGAGGCGGTCTCTCAGGTACCCAGGTCCGATGCCATGTAGGGCTTTATAGGTAGCGACCAGCACCTTGAAGTGGATTCGGAGACTAATAGGTAGCCAGTGCAGCTCGCGGAGGATAGGTGTAACGTGGGTGTACCTTGGTGCACCCACAATTGCTCGCGCGCTGCATTCTGGACTAATTGGAGTCTTCGAACACTCTTCAAGGGCAGCCCCATGTAGAGCGCATTACAATAATCCAGTCTTGAGGTCACTAGGGCATGAGTGACTGTCTGAAGGGCCTCCCGATCCAGGTAGGGTCTCAATTGGTGCACCAGGCGAACCTGGGCAAAGGTCCCCCTGGTCACAGCCGACAGATGGTGTTCTAGAGTCAGCTGTGGGTCCAGATATCAGGAAGAATGTCAATTAGTCATACCTAGAAAATACTTATGAAATCAGTAGGACTTACTATGCCAATATGGCCATCTTCTTGTGCTTTGTTTCTTTATGGTTATCTGATGTAACCAACATGTTTTGAAAACGGAGCTGAAAACATCAAGATATAGCCTAAATTTGAAATGAAACAGATAACTGCATTAGAGTATATGAACCAATCAAAAGAATTTAATATTAATCAGCATAGTCTGGAGAATTTAGGCTCAAATTTATACTCATCTTACCAGAAAAACTTGGATTTCTCAGTTTCTTTCAGCTACCTAGCCATCTTTCTTTCTTTCTTTCTTTCTTTCTTTCTTTCTTTCTTTCTTTCTTTCTTTCTTTCTTTCTTTCTTTCTTTCTTTCCTTTCTTTTTTGTTATTGTTTTTCTTTCCTTTCTTTCTCTCTCCCTCTTTCTCTCATATCTATCTATCTATCTATCTATCTATCTATCTATCTATCTATCTATCTATCTATCTATCTATCTATCTATCTATCTATTTTTCTATCTATTTATCTATTTGTATCTATCCATCCATTTTTCTTTATTTCTTTCTTTCCTTTCTTTTTTTCTTTTCTTCCTTTTCTTTCTCTCTCTCTCTTTCTCTCATATCTATCTATCATCTATCTATCTATCATCTATCTATCTATCTACCTACCTATCTACCTACCTACCTACCTACCTACCTACCTACATTATCTATCTATCTATCTATCTATCTATCTATCTATCTATCTATCTATTTTTCTATCTATCAATTTATCTATCTATTTGTATCTATCTATCTATCCATCCATGCATCCATCCATTTTTCTTTCTTTCTTTCCTTTCTTTCTTGTTCTTTTCTTCCTTTCCTTTCTCTCTCTCTCTCTCTCTCTCACACACACACACATCTATCTATCTATCTATCTATCTATCTATCTATCTATCTATCTATCTATCTATCTATCTATCTATCTATCTATTTTTCTATCTATTTATCTATTTGTATCTATCCATCCATTTTTCTTTATTTCTTTCTTTCCTTTCTTTTTTTCTTTTCTTCCTTTCCTTTCTCTCTCTCTCTTTCTCTCATATCTATCTATCATCTATCTATCTATCATCTATCTATCTATCTACCTACCTATCTACCTACCTACCTACCTACATTATCTATCTATCTATCTATCTATCTATCTATCTATCTATCTATCTATTTTTCTATCTATCAATTTATCTATCTATTTGTATCTATCTATCTATCCATCCATGCATCCATCCATTTTTCTTTATTTCTTTCCTTTCTTTCTTTTTTGTTCTTTTCTTCCTTTCCTTTCTCTCTCTCTCTCTCTCTCACACACACACACACACACACACATCTATCTATCTATCTATCTATCTATCTATCTATCTATCTATCTATCTATCTATCTATCTATCTATCTATCTAGTATCTAATCTATTTTATATAGCTGCCCGTCTCCAGGCAAGTTTTCTCCAGGAGAATTTGCTCCCAACTTCTGGTTGTTGTCTTCTTCTTCCTTCCACCCTTCCCATCATCAGAGTCTTCTCCAGAGAGCTGGGTCTTCGCATACTGCATCTGAAGTAGGATAATTTGATCCTGATTATTTGTGCCTTGAATGGAAATTCCAAATTGATTTTTGGGGGATGACCTGTTTGTTTGTTTTCTTGGCTACCTTAAAAGATGGGAGAATGTAAACTGCCATGCCAGGAATAGTATGTAGACACATAACAACAACAACAATAAAAAAAAAACCTGAGGACCTTCTTTTTAAAATATTCATACCTTGGTTTACAGGCTGACATGTGTAACATTTAAGAAACATAATATTCCTAAGGGTTTCAGCAGCATGGGTTGGCTTTTGTTGGGAATTGCCCATTGAATAATAAAATTCCATGAATTATTGAAACGGTTTGCATGTAAAACA
Organism: Thamnophis sirtalis; assembly: GCF_051295495.1. Lineage (NCBI taxonomy): Eukaryota > Metazoa > Chordata > Lepidosauria > Squamata > Natricidae > Thamnophis > Thamnophis sirtalis. Next base: position 16,228,760 of record NW_028261385.1, on the reverse strand, counting down.
CTGTAATACAATTCCCACTTTGGTGCGTTCTTTTAAGTACATAACTATACTACAATTTCAGGAGGATAATGTTCCACCTTGCTTGTCACAGCATGGCTTGGGATATTATTCACCATACCTCTCAGGAAGAATGCTGACATCCTTTCTTCTGCGGCTGCTGCGGCTGCTCCTTTTTCCTATGATCATATGCCTCCGAGGTCACCGGTTCAAATCCCATTGGAGGCCAGGTGGAGACTTCCTTCACCATCTGCAAATTCAAGATGAAAGATTTCTGCTGCTTTGGTAAAACGTCAAGCTGGTGTTTGTAAACAAGGATGCATTTGAATGTTTTTGCATTTTTTGCAGAGGGAGGAGATGGAAAAAAGGGGGAAGTGGAGGTCAGTGGTTAAAGCAAATGGATTGTAAATATAAATATCTTTACTGTGTGAGAATAAGAATTGAGCTTATATTAGAATTAGTTTTATTTTATTTGTTTATTGTTATATTTATTTGTTTTTACACTAATGTTTAAGATCAGGTACAGTTCTTAATTTTGCTCAAGGATGGAGGGGAAAAAAACCTCCATCTCTAAACAGAGAAAAAAACAGTTTGATTTCGAATTTGACGAGAAATCTTCCACAATGTAACTTGGAGAAATAGGATATAATATAAATGCTGCTGTAAAGGAGATTGGAGAGTACTCCTTAAAATATTTAAATAAAAATCTTTTATTCTTTTTTGTCCTGTATTTTTTCTTTATTTGTTCACTATTCCTCTTTACTTTTTTTTCTTTTTCTCAGATTTGTTATGCTTTTATAATTGTGTAAAGCTGTTCAATAAAAATAATTTAAAAACAATATTTTGAGGAGAAATCAAAATTTCAATTGAAATTGGAAGCCTCTACTCTAGCAAAATGTGAAAAAATTTAAAATAAGTGAAAAGAACATACATATACGAAAAGTTAGAATTTTTGTTGTTGTTGGGATGGGATGATTATAATCAGTGAGAAAAAGGTTGGTGAAACTCAGTGAGTCAATGCATAATAACATCAACAATATTTAAATCCCAGGAAGTGGTGGAAATAATTTCCTGTCATGTGTTTATTTGTTGGTGAAGCCTTTTTTTAAAATAACAAATGCCAGTGATAGTCTGTAGAGATTCTCATTCATTCAGGTCATAGTTGTCCTAAAGGTTGATGAATGACCTTTCTTTCATTGTCTTGTCCTCCTTGCTCTTGCAATCTGAAGCCTTCACCTAGTTTTTTATTTTTCCAGATTGGGAATTGTGGAAGTTTGAGAGACCACAGACTGATGGAAAATAGTCTAGGTGAAAAAAAACCACAAATCCACTTTATCAGTGGCTCCTACTGCTGCTGCTGCTTTCAAGATAATACAAACTCAAAACACTTCTGATAATGCTATTTCCTATTGACTGTTGATGGCTGTCAATGGGATATGTTCTTCTTTATTGACCAACACATGGGCATCACACATTTGCCAAGTCACAAACACAGATCTTTCGGCCCACAATATGCTTCCTCTTCAAGCATTCGTGTTTCCCGTGAATCTTGTCTCGTTGTGAACTTCCTACAGTCGTCTCTAGGAAACCTGGGTGGCATATAAATTTAACAAACAAACAAATTAAGAAGTTTTCAAGCATGCTGGAAACAAGGAAGACAAACAAAAACCTCTTTTACAAGGGAAAAAGTTTTCAGGAAGTGAAAGGAGCTTCTGCGAAAATTGTCTCAGTAACAGAATATTATTCGCAATCTCATAATTCATTATATTTTTAAAATGCCACAATATATCTGTCTATTGGGAAGCATTTCATTTGACTATATAATTTAATATCATGTTTCTCCAAAAATAAGACAGGACCCCCTGAAATAAATGCTTGGCCTTATTTTGGGGGAGGTCTTATTATTTTTGAAGTGCAGGGGGCGGCGAGTGTGGTCACCTCATGGCTGCTGCTACGTTGCAATATTTTCAGGGAGGGCTTATTTTTTGAGGGGGCTTATTTTAGCACACACGATTGGCCTTATTATTCAGAAAGGTCTTATTTTCAGGGAAACGGTAAGTGCAAGAATATATATATATATAAACATATACTGTATTTTTGGGACTACAAGATGCACTGGAGTATAAGACGCACCATGATTTTGAAGAGGTAAATTTTAAAAAAAATGTTTTTGCACTCTGCAAGCCTCCCAAAACCTCTGCACACCTTGTTTTTTGCACACAAAAAAGGCATACAGAGCTTTGAGAGGCTCATAGAGTGCTTCTGGGGTTGAGGGGGGGGCAAAACGAGCAAAAAACAGGCATTTTTTTGCAAAAACAGCCCATTTTTGAAAAAAGGGGGGCATGCAGAGGCTTTGGGAGGCTTGTAGAGTGCTCCTGAGGGCAAAATTGAGCAAAAACAGCCCTCCCCAGTCCTCAGAAGCACTTTGCAAGCCTCCCAAATCCTCTGAACATCTGGGTTTCCATAGGCCAAACATGCTGTATTCAGTGTACAAGATGCACCCACATTTTCACCCTCTTTTTTGAGGGGAAAGGGTGTGTCTTATACGCCCAAAAATATGGTGCATGCACGCACGCACATTCACAGGGCACTTTTTTAAGAAGTAAAAATATTTCACAGAAATTTATATATGTATTTCGCCTCCTATTGAAATTGCCCAGTCAAACAGATTGTGAAAATCAATTTTCAGTTGGATCTTGAACTTTGCAAATTACTTGGAAAGTTCATGTATCAAATCAACACATATCAAATTATTTAACTTTTTTTCAGTTAAGTGAAAATGTAGTAATGCTGAATTGGTGGAAAACTGAATATTTGTGGAATTAACCCACCTTTCCCCAGGGATTTGGTTTGAACATATTTAGCCTACTTTGCTAATGTAGTCTGTAGCCTGCTCAATTACAAGAACTGTAGGTAAGTAACGGTATAATACGTTTTCTTCAGCGTAGGTTGGGAATCAAAATTCCCCTGGCACTGAAAAATAGCGGTGCTGCTTCTCACATTTAGCAAAATTAAACCAATGTATCATTTACATAGTTGTAACATGTAAACCAGACGGGGGGTTTTCCCCAGTTGCGGGAAGCATAATGTTGTCCTAATTGAAGAACTTTTTTTATCTCATCATAAAGAGCAATAGAACAAGAGGATTAAGGAAACTCTTTGAAAAAAAATATCAGAGCTCTCGTGATTGCTTCTAGATGGACTAACTGTTCAGATCTAATTGATCGCAGCATTAATTATACATAATCTGAACAGAGTAGGATGCCCTGGTGGGACATTTCTAATCAAATTAGAACTAATTCGTGGCAGCGCGGGATTACACAATGTTTTGTCTGAGTTTCAGAACTGAGAGTCAAGGGACAAGGGATGAATTTTACATCTTGATCTGGGATCATGTGACATGTAAAATGGACTTAAATGCTTTATTATCTCCTGCAGAGCAATGATTTGAAGTAGAGGAGCCATGGGCTCTACTTGCTGGCATATTCTTTAGCACAAACCCCAGTGAAATGTTTGAAAAAGTAAGTGGGGATAATTGGAGCAATATAATCTTAGGGACCTATGCAACCATCTTCAATGGAAAGTCATGCTAGATGAAAGAGAGATATAAAGCCACCCATGGAAGAGGCAAAGTCTTATTGTTCTTATTTTCTTAAGAATTCTTATCCCTTACAAGGAGCCACCAAGAAACCTCACACCAGGAGTGGGCTGCTGGGAGTTTGCAGGGGTTTAGGAGAACCTCTAGCTAAGGTTCTGGGCAGTTCGGAGAACCCCCAAATCCCACTCCTGGGTGGCACTGCCCACCCCTTTCCCCCCAGGAGTCCTCACACAGCCCGTTTTGGTTGCAGGTAAGTGCAAGGCATGCTTGGAGACTCAGGTAAGGTGAAAAACGGGCCTATCGGAAGTTTGGGAAGGCCAGAAGCCTGGGGAGGCTCTTCTTGCCCTCCCGGAGGCTCGAAAAAAACATCAGGAGTCCAGGGAGAGCAAAAATGGCCCCCTCCCTAATATGGTGCAGAAGGCCAACTAGGCCACACCCACCATGACCATGCCCACCCAGCAACCGGGCAGAGAACTCCTTGCTAAAAAAAAATTAAGCCCACCCCTGCCTCCCACAAACATTGACAGGGCACAAACAAAGAGCAAACACAACTCCCTTCTAGCACTGATGATGTTACCTATTCGGGCAATGAAACATCTCCAAGGAAACAATTAAGCTGAGACACTACCAAGGACCCCAACAGCTCACACTATACAGTTTCTGGGTTATGAGAAGATCAACCATTTTAACATAGATAGATTGAAAGTATCTTAGAAATTTTAAGGGGCAGGAGTGTTTGGAAAGTGGCAAAGACCATCATCAGGGGTAAAGAGCCATACTTGGATTTAGAGTATTTGAGATTCACTGACAACTATGTCAAACCATTTTAAGACCTCACAATTGGAGGTAAACAAATCAGGGGTGAAATAATCTGAAGTCTGCTACCGGTAGTAAAAAAAAATACTTTAAAAAGTTTTTTTTTAAAGTTTCCAACCACGAGCTGTGCAGCATGATTGTTGGAACTTTTTTTTAAACTTTTTTAAAGCATTTTTTTTACTACCGGTTCTCTCTCGGGTAGTAAAAAAAAAAGGCTTTAAATCATTTTTAAAAGTTCCAATGATCAGCTGCGCAATTTCTAGGAAATATAAATCACACAGCACAGTTCATCGTTGCACAGTTCATTGTCAGAACTACCGGTTCGACTGAACCGGTTGCATTTTTTTTACTACCAGTTCGGGGAGAACTGGCCCAAACCAATAGCATTTCACTCCTGAAATGGATCCAGCATAAACAAAATGTATCTATTTGCTATATTTTGATTCTACTCCACAAAGGCTCATAAACAGTAGTGAACCTATTCCTGGAGAGGATGCTGAGATCCTGGGGATTGTGTACCTCCTAAGATACCATTTTCAGACCAACCTTTACCATCTCAAATACAGGTAAATAAGGTATTTGAAACACGGGAAGGAAATGGCATTTATAGGCTGAAAGATTTGTCTGGCAAAATCACATTGTCTGAAGCTAAGTTGATACCTTGATTTAAGGTCAGCCAGCTAATTGACTTGAAAGGCTTAAAAGATTTGCAGGCAAGCTGGCTATATCTGGGAGAAGTGCAATGGTCATTCACCTTATTTGATCACTTCTGTGAAATTATGCTGCTTTCATAATTTAGACCCTGCAGTTGCTTCTATGGAGAAACATTAAAACGTAATCTTGAAATCAAAGACAGAAGATACTCCTCTCAGATACAATGTAGGTTAATTAGTTAGGAGTTATTGAGTTGAGAGCGGTTCCTGAAGACTGCACAGGTAAATGCTCACCATTACAATGTTTATGTACGGGCTAAAGTTACTTCAGATCAGAGGTGGTACTCAGCCGGTTTTGACTGGTTTGGGTGAACCAGTAGTGGAAATTCTGTGTAGTTCAGAGAATCGGCAAAATCCAACTCTGGTTGGTCCTGCCCTCCTGCCCCCGTTGTTCCCTGTCCTGTGTTCCCTTGTTTTTACCTCAGCTTACTCATGAGGCAGAGTGGACTGCCACGCCTCAGCTGAGCTAAAAAAAACCAGCACTGACACTGAGGGCGGTCTTTGAGTGCTGTGTGCACGGACATGCATGAGAGAGCCACACTCTCATAGAACCGGTAGGAAAAGATTTGGAATCCCACCACTGCTTCAGATGTATCTCTATGCACTATTCTCTCCAACATCTTTCTAATTATACGCCAGGATGTAATAAAATATTTAGGGAAACATATTCAATGGCAACAGCAAACAATCTTAGACTTAGAATAGCAATAGCAATATCAGTTAGACTTATATACCGCTTCATAGGGCTTTCAGCCCTCTCTAAGCGGTTTACAGAGTCAGCATATCGCCCCCAACAACAATCCGGGTCCTCATTTTACCCACCTCAGAAAGATGGAAGGCTGAATCAACCCTGAGCCGGTGAGATTTGAACAGCCAAACTGCAGAACTGCAGTCAGCTGAAGTAGCCTGCAGTGCTGCATTTAACCACTGCACCACCTCGGCTCTTTATTGACACTTTAAATGTACACTAATTGACATATATGAAAATGAAATTTCACTGCGTGCAGCTCTCAAAGGATCACCACATCCAAAATACATCACACAAATGTGACAAAAATATCTTGGGGTTTATAGCAGCACTTTCGGAGCAGAATGGCTCATGTGGTTAAGATGCTGGGTTAGAGGTTAGCAAGCCTGTGTTCGAGACCCAAGTGTTGTCATGAGGCAGGATGAGCACTTGTCTTTTGCTCCAGCTCCTGCCAGGGACCTTAAAGAAGCTCCCAACAGGGCATCTCCTAGGCAACTGTAACGTCACTGGCTATTCATTTCAATCTAGAAGTGCCTCAATGCTTCTGACTTGAATGCTATAAGGGCAATAACTTGCTGCTTTATAACCCCAGGCATGGAGATATATCCAGTTCTTCAGAGTACTGAAGAAGCTTCTTGAATGAGAAGTGAAACATCTTCAAGGAAAACAAAGAAAGTCTAGTTGTCTTTTGGAGCAGACTAAGAATGAACCTTGAGGGACGCAGTGGCTCAGTGGCTAAGATGCTGAGCTTGTCGATCAGAAAGGTTGGCAGTTCAGCAGTTCGAATCTGTAGCTCTGCATAATGGAGAAGTCACCACTTCTGCTCTGCTCAGAGTCCACGTTTTTTTTTAGTTTGCATTTCAACCTTTACCATTTTAATTGTTTTATATTTATATGTCAGGTGCAAGCAACCACTTATGGATAGACTCAAGCAGAAGCTTTATTGTTAGTCATCTATGTTAGAAGAATCCGCCAGACTGACTGCATTCCCTTGGAAACAGACAGATAAGGCTTCTGAAATTCTGGGTGAAGTCAGGCCTGTGCTGCAAAGACTCTAAGCTGGGTCCAGGAGTGAGATTCAGCTGGTTCTGACCGGGTCGGGTGAACTGGATGCTAATTTTGCATCTGGTTCCCCAAACCAGTTGTTACAAGAACTGACTGCCTCCACCCATCCTGCCCCTCCCAGGAGTCTCCACACAGCCCATTCATCATGCCAAGTAGGTACAGGGCCTGTGTGGAGGGTGTGGGAGGGCAAAGAGTTCTTAAAGTCTGGAAACGGGCCCATTTCCAGCTTCCGAAGGGCCTCCAGAGCCTAGGGAGGATGTTTTTACCCTCCCAGAGGCTCAGGGAAACCTCCACAGCATTCGGAGGGTGAAAAACAAGCCTTACGGAAGTCTGGAAGTGGGCCCATTACTGGCTTCCGGGGAGGGCCTCTGGAGCCTGGGGGAGACTGTTTTCACCCTCCCAAGGCTCGGGAGAAGCCTTCAGAGTCTGGGAAGAGCAAAAACGCCTCTCCCCCCCCCCCCCCCGACGTGGTGCAGGAGGCCGAGTAGGCCAAGCCCACCATGGTCATACCCACCCAGCAACTGGACAGAGAACAGGTTGCTAACATTTTTGAATCCCACCTCTGGCTTGGTTCTCTCATAATCCCGCTCTCCAGTCTAGCTGGAGATGCCACACTTCATAATTATTTGGTACCTTCAGACACTAAGAAGTGATTGCAGCTCCAAATCAACATAGGAAACATTCAGCTATATCCATGACCCAACTTGGCATTTTCCTAGGAGAAAATCTTCCATTTCATGAAGATGTTTGCATGCTTTTAAAAGAGTAATGTGCTAATACATTTTGAAGTTTGATTTTTTTCGGTCTGGTCACAGATGGTGTTATTGTGTTTTCAAGTCCAAAGCCTCCCCTTTGACTTATACCATCTATGTTATCTTTGCAGACGGTAATCAGTGAAATTGCTATACCTTTAGAATGGCAGAATACGTTGGAAACTTTAATAAAGGTAGTTTATTGATTCTAATTAAATTTCCTGTGGTTTTTTTTCCCAAAGTGTAGCAAGTATTGGTCTACTTAGCTTTAATTTTGGTTTGACATTTACTTCTCAGTAAAGAAGTGGGAATTTGGGCTGGACAATTCATTTTAATTTTGGTGAAAAATATCATTTAAATGTCAGAAAACTGCATATTTAACATTTGAAGTAATTAAGCAGCTTTAATTTAATAATAAATCTTCCTATTTTCATTTTATTTACATTCTTTCTATCCTGTCCCGGTATAGCTGCCTTCTTATGGTGATTCAGCCACAAGTAATTGCTTCTTTATTTGAGTAAAATTATGTTAATGCAGTTTTCAATCTATTTGCATTTTATTAATAGCATTTATTTGGGGAGGGGATTATTTTGCTCATTTTTCTTTTAACTGAATTACAAAGCTTTACTATACACCTTGAAACAGATCACCACTTAGCGTGATGTAAATTATATACAAGGGAATGTGCCAATTGTAAAAGTGCAAATGAACCACAGCTCCCACATTATTAAACTTAAGAAGCTGCTTTAGATAAAGGTAAATGTTCCCCTTGCACATATGTTGTCCTCCACTCTAGGGGATGGTGCTCATCTTCGTTTCATGGCCAAAGAGCCAGCACTGTTCGAAGATGTCTCCATGGTCATGTGGCCAGCATGACTAAATGCCAAAGATGCATGGAACGCTGGTATCTTCCCACCAAAGGTGGTTCCTATTTTTCTACTTGCATTTTTACGTGCTTTCAAACTGCTAGGTTGGCTGAAGCTGGGACAAGTAATGGAGCTCACTCCCTTACACCATGCTAGGGATTCAAACTGCCGACTTTTCTGATCAACAAGCTCAGCGTCTTAGCCACTGAGCCACCACGTACCCCAAGAAACTGCTTTATAGGAAGTCAATTCCTAATTTTGTCATCTAGGTCAAACTTATAGTTATTTGTTCAAGGTTTCGAATCAGGGTTTCTCTTGGACATACCTGTCCTGGTTTGGCTACCTTTTATGGTGATTAGGACAGGATAGAAAGAATGTAAACTGGAGATCTCAGGGTTAAGTTCAAGATCTGAATGATTTCCACTTTGTGGGATCACCATCAATCTTTGCAATGAAGCAAGATAAGGAAGGTTCTGATTACGCAGGTCTTCTTGCTTGGTTAGATAGGAGACAAACAAACAAAACAATATCTAATTTGGAGATTAAGCCATGAACTCACCTCATTCTCAATTGCCTTCAGTAGCTTTTGGCGATATCCACATGGTTAATCTACCTGGAAGGATTATCATGTCTCCTGCTTAATGAGATTGGTTATATGCAGTAAACACAAGTGAGAGCTAAAAGTCATTTGTGAGAGCAGAAGGGAGGAAGATCTCAATTTAAGTGCAAAGGTAGTTCAGGAAATGGAATATAGGCTGTTACGCCCTCAATTTAAGTTGTGCTTTTTCATCCACAAGTCACAAGCTTTTGAGCCACAGAAAGTAAATTTCTATATACCGTTGGACACAGATTGTCTCTAGAACAGAGGTGTCAAACTCAAGGCCCATGGGCCAGATCCAGCCCATGAGGTGCTTAGATCTGGCCTGCAGGGCTGCCCTGGAAACAGCAAAAGACCAGCCAGCAGTGCCTCTGCCAATGAAAATGAAGCTCTGTTTTTGCTGGCAGCAGGTTGCAGGAGGCCATCACAGCCTAAACGGAGCTTGGGAGCCCATTTTCGCTGGCAGAGCGCTTGGACCACCATCATGAGTGATATCGAGCTGGTCACACCCAGCCCAGCACCCTGAGGTCAAACACAATCCTGATGCGGCCCTCAATGAAATTGAGTTTGACACCCCTGCTCTAGAACATTTCAAGAGAAACTTAATTTCTAAATAAGGTCTTCAGATGAATCGAGATTGACGCATTGGACTTTCTCACATCCTCCTTTCTCTTGGCTTGTTTTATTTATTTCTGGGCTCCATTCAAAATGCGCTGATGTCCATGGTCTTGTTGCTGCTGCTGCTGCCACAACTTTCTCGTTTTGCTGAGCTATCTCCATATGTTATGGCTATTAGTGTCCATGTGTCAAAAGGCTTTTTAAGCAGAGTTAGCATAAGGAGAGCTATTTGTTAGGCAATGTAGCTTCATTTCATATTTTAATTAAGCTATTCAGGACCTGCAGGATAACTCTTTGAAAACTAACATAGTGGGACCAAATTTGGTGCAGTGGGAGAAGCCAATGAAGAAAAAATCAGGTTTAAAATGGGCTGAATTTGGCTAAGGGATGAAGAATGGAAAGATACATTAAAAATTCCCAGTGAAGAAGTAGATGGGCAGTAGCTCAATATATTGCCAACTCCTCCACTCTACATCACCCATTTTTTTTCTCTTCTTAATCATGTGACACAGAATGGAACTGCTATGAAAGTAGCATTCTAGAAATAGAATACAGAATAACTGAGTTGGAAGGGACCTTGCAAGTCTTCTAGCTCATCCCCCTGTTCAAGCAGGAGGCTCTATAGCATTTCAGACAAATGAAGAGCAACTAAGATGGTTAGGGGACTGGAGGCTAAAACATACAAGAATGGTTGCAAGGACTTGGTATGGTTAGTCTAGTGAAGAGAAGGACCAGGGGAAACATGATAGCTGTGTTCCAATATTTGAGGGGCTACCACAGAGATGAGGGAGTCAAGCTATTTCCAAAGGGACCTGAAAGCCAGGCAAGGAATAATGGATGGAAGCTGATCAAGGAGAGATTCAATTTAGAAATAAGAAGAAATTTTCTGGTAGTGAGAACAATCAACCAATGGAACAGAAGTTGCCTTCAGAAGTTCTGGGAGCTTCATCACTGGAGGCTTTCAAGAAGAGATTGGACTGTCATTTGTTAGAAATGGTGTAGGGTCTCCTGCTTGGGTGGGAAGTTGGACTAGTCAATCTACAATGTTCCTTCCAACTCTGTTAATCTGTAATCTGTATTGATGTCCAATCTTTTAAATCTTCAGTGATGGATCACCCACAACTTCTGGATTAATTGTTCTCACTGTCAGGAAAGTCTTCTTAGTTCTAGGTTGGATCTCTCTTTGTTACGTTTCATCCATTACTTCTTCCCCTGCTCTTGTGTGCTTTGGAGAATAGGTTGTGACAGCCCCTCAAACCATATGCAGGCTTTCCCACTTATTGATAGGGACATCAAACCCAGCTTTGTATGTAGTACAATCCTGATTACATAACTATGATGCCTGTTTTGTACAATTTAGTAAATAGCTACCAAAGTAGTATTGGAGTCAATTATATACAAGCAAAATTCAGCTCATGATCTTCCTGCTAGTATGATCTAAAAGTGGTACACACATACTTGGGATTTTGTGGTATTCTTTATGGATTATAAGTAATCTCAGATGTCTTTTTTTGATCACAAGTACTCATAGAAACAGATCTTTCTCTTCCCAACTGATGTTCCTAAATGCTTACATTTATTTTTATTAAACCTTTACAATAATATATCCAGTTTATAAGCCTATGTCTCTTTACAAACACTCATTTTCTCTGCCATGCCCCCCATCCCCTCTTTATTTTTCTTAAGGAAGGAAGAAAAACAGACAGTCTATATATGACTTTCTGGTTTGGAATTCTAGCATGCATTTAACTTCTTGTTTTAAATTTTTTTATATGAATTTCATGCTCATAGGCAAAGCAGCCATTCACAGCCAAGTTTGTATCACAGCATGTGACATCCTAATACAGCTTAAAAATAAGAATAGAATAGAATAGAATAGAATAGAATAGAATAGAAGCAGAGCAGAAGAGAAGAGAAGAGAAGAGAAGAGAAGAGAAGAGAAGAGAAGAGAAGAGAAGAGAAGAGAAGGAATGGAATGAATGGAATTCTTTATTGCTGACTGTGATTGGACACACAAGGAGTTTGTCTCTGGTGCATAAGTTCACAGTATACAGATAAGCAACAAGTGATTGTGATCATTACAGGATGCATTACAGGAAATAAGCTGCATGAACTTGCAACGGAGTGAATTTGGAGTTGTAAACTGCTTCCTGAAATTGATTATTATTGAAGATCGTCATCTGTCATGCAGGATTCTGAACTATTATTAATGGGTTTCATCATTGCACATTTTATTGTTAATGAATTATCAGGAAAATATTCAAGATGTTTCTTTTTCAGAAGACTGATCTGTGAAAGCATCTTGTACCAGCACAAGTAAGAGTCATAAGGACACAAAGCTATGATGTCATTCTCTACTACCCCTATCCCACCATAGATAAGACATCCATCTCTCTTTTCCTATGGCACATCAAAAGTTATGTGTTCTGATTTCTTCTCGTTCAATTAGAATTGTTTGGTTATTTGTTGGACTTCACCAAACATCTCTACTCCACCTGATTACTATGTACAGTTTAAATCAACCCACTTTACTCTGATCACTGGCTACAGTCATGGTTTTTTTCTTTACAAGTACTTTACAAATTCATCAGTGGCATGTGAAAAGCTTCTCTCTCTCTCTCTCTCTCTCTCTCTCTCTCTCTCCCTCCCTCCATCCCTCCCCCCCTCTCTCTCTCCAAGTTCTCTAATGGAACAGTGAAACTACATATCTTTTTTTGTGGGAGTTTTGCCAGTTTATCCTTCTAGGTGAAGTCACAGAAAGGCCATTTTCCTCCTCCTCCTCCTTCCTCCTCCTTCTCAAAGTAAACACTCTCAGGAGCTTTGAATTCCCGAAAGTAAAATAAAATTTTATTGGGTACACCATTTTAGCACTGAAGAATCAAAACCAGCCCAGGTTTTCCCCGCACAAAAGCTTGCTTAGTTACACAATAGCTTCCTTTTCTCCACACCCCTCGTCTTCACATTGACCAATTATGAGACATCCTTTTGTTATGGGAATAATCCACCTCCTTCTCAGCACGATTCATGTGCAAAACCTCAGCATTACATTCCACCCCTTCCCTCGCCCCAGTTCAATGGCGAGTTGAATAGCAATAAGATTCGAAAAGAGCAAAGTGGTTCAATCTTGACAGACATACCCAAGAAAAAGAAAATGATTGGTCCTTGAATTTCCAGCTTTGGTGGAAAAGGTAAAGATGCAGGTTAATTTATCCATTGAGTGGGTGGGTGGGGGCAAAGAAAACAAGATCCATACTGTATTTCAGTCTATTGCCATATCCAAAGTGGAAGAAGAGGTTGAAATCAGGAAAGAGACTTTTTAAAGCTAGTTTCATCTCCAGCTGTTTGTGTGTAGGAGACCAGCAGCTGAAGGCTGACACATTTAAGAACCTAGAGATAGTTTGACAGCAGGTTCTTCAACTTCCCTGTAGTGCTCTTGTTAATAAGTTTAGTGCTTCTCCATGGGAAGAGTAAATAGCAACTTAGCAAATGTTGCCCAATTTGACCAATAAGTCACCCCAAAGGCAGTTAGACTTCTAAATTCTTCTCTCACTGGATTCTGTCGATGTAGTTTGCAGGAACTGGGAATGTCTAGGTTAATGAAAAGAAGGGCTAGGGGAGACATGATAGCAGTATTCCAATATCTCAGGGGCTGCCATAAATAAGAGTTAGTCAAGCTATTCTCCAAAGCACCTGAGGGTAGGACAAGAAGCAATGGGTGGAAACTAATCAAGGAGAGAAGCATCCTAGAACTAAGGAGAAATTTCCTGAGAGTTAGAACAATTAATCAATGGAACAATTTGCCTTCGGAAGCTGTGAATGCTCCAACACTGGAAGTTTTCAAGATGTTGGATAACCATTTGTCTGAAGTGGTGTAAGTTTTCCTGCCTAAGCAGGGGGTTGGACTGGAAGACCTCCAAGGTCCCTTCCAACTTTGCTAGTCTATTCTATTCCAGTTCACCAGTCAAAAGTGATGCATTTTGATGACAATGTGCAAGAAATTTATATCATAGAGAAAATGGGTTGCAAATCCACATAATCGGGAAATTTCACTAAATTGTGCATTTTAGGTGAAATTGTGTGATTTTTGTGCAAAAGAATATTTTTAAGAAATGTATACTACCATGGAATAAAATGGAATAAAATAAAATTTAAATAGGGAAAAGAAGAAATGGAGATGATTGAATTTTTTTTTTAATTAAATGTTTTTTAATTTTAGTTTGAAACAAGTATAGCATCTTTCTTAATATATCAATCGATTACAAATAAGTTTTGGTACATCTCCTCCACAGTCAACCAACTCCTATTGTTTAGGAGTATTACTCCTACTAATACTTCTAAACAATAATTACAGTTAAATGAAAATGGATATATAATAATGCTTGAGTTAATATGAGATGATTGAAATTGATGTAGCTGTACAAAGGTGGAGAGATCAGCTTGCTCTTTTGTCAAATGGCCATGAAACATTCTCCCTGATCTTGTGGTGTAAGCCTCAGATTGCGTGGAAATGGATGAGATTTCAGCCCTCGGTATCAGGCAACCCAAAGAAAAGAAAAGATAATCAAGGCTTAAGAAGAAATTCCTTCAAGGACAGCACCTTCCCAAAATTATGGAAAAGGACTTTTTTTATAAGCCATATTCGATTGCTTTCTTGATACTTCCCTGTTTATCAATAGCTCTGCAGACAAACTTGTCTTATGGGAATTTAGTCTTTACGGATAAGCAGATTCATTATCTCTTTGTAATTGCTCCTTCCAGGAAGTTCTTTCAGATTTAAAAAGTTCTTTTTTATTAACCAGGTTTTTTTTTAATTTTATGTTATTTCTACGTATCAGTGCATGAATGGTGTGATACCTGGGTATCATACATTTCAATACAACTAAACATAATATTGTTACTCATAATTATTACATTTCATTTTCATTATTTCATATTATTTATACATAACCTTACTACCACCCTTCAATTTCTAAACCTCCTTCTTATTCTTTTATATATCTTTATACATGCATGGATGCATACATACATACATACATACATACACACACATGTGTGCGTGTACACACACACACACACACACACACACACACACACACACACACACACACACACACACACACACACACACATATATATATATATATATATATATATATATATATATATATATATATATATATTTGTTATATTTATGCTGATAAATAAATAAAGGGAGACTAGTATAGATCTATTTCAAGCTATTTAGCTCTCATCAGCTAGCCATACCCAAGTTCTATACTAGTCTCCCTTTACTTATTTATCAGCATAAATATAACAAATGTAACAAAAAAGGCAACAGTAAAAAATATTGGGTTTCTGTCTGGATGGTCTCTTGTGACAAGCCTAATGACAGAGAGTGGAAGTGTGACCTTCCTCCCATACTTGGGCATACCAGGGGTTGTGACTTTAAGTATATATATATAGCTGATGAGAGCTAAATAGCTTGAAATAGATCTATACTAGTCTTCCTTTATTTATTTATCAGCACAAATAAAAACATATATATATATATATATATATATATATATATATATATATATATATATATATATATATATATATATATATATATATATATATATATATATATTTCCCCTCTTATTTCTATATTTTAACTTTCCCCCCTATTACTATAATATTCAGACATTTCTTTTCTATTTCCCATCTTTCAGCTGTTTTATTATTCTTATTCCCCTTATTTAGCTCTTCATATCTATTTATGTTAAAGTTTCATCCTTTATTTTTTCATTATTCAATGTCTCAATATATACTTCTAATACCAGTCACAATCATTTAAACATTTAAAGTACATCTATTCGTGTTCTTTCCAATCCTCCAATCTATGTATTTCTACTATTAATACACATTTACATTAAAATATATTCCTCCATTTTCTAATCGTCCATTGTTTAATTTTATCATTTCATTTATCACTTTAAAAAGTTCTTAATGCTCCTCAGAGAATCAGGTGTTCTGGTGCACCACAAAACCAAGAAGTGTGCTAGAGCCATCCAAGGACCCAGTACAAATGTTGATCTGTATCAACAGAAACATAATGTGAAGATCACAAGAAGTGTGTCAGGCCTGCATATATATTCATTTTAGAATTTTGGCCTGCCACACTTTCTCTTATTTCATTATGCTGTTTTATTAGTATAGTCGATGGGAGGTGGGAATAGAAGGAGTAGGATTGTGGAATGTATTGTTTTTCATTCTTTATTAGAAGCAAGGTCATCCTTTGTTCTCCGCACCAGTACACCTGACCGGAAGAAGCTGGGCATGGACACCAGCGTGGAAGAATAAGATTGGACCATCTGATGGACTGTGAGTGTGGGGACAAGATCATGAACTTTTAACTGGGTGGGATTCTGATGTAACTTCCAGACTTGGAATCCAACAGCACTATGCCAACATGTCTGTCTTATTAAATTGGAACTTTAAGCATAGTTTTGCCTTCGACTCTGATTTAATTCTACATGGTATTTGGAATGCTGACATAGTGATGATTCCATTTGTTTGGGCGCACCATTCCTTTAATACAGTGTAGAACCATGATGGCGAACCTATAGCATGCATGCCACAGATGGCACATGGAGCCATTTCTGAGGGCACGCAAGGCGTTGCCCTGTCAGCTCCAGCGCACATGTGCACATATCCGGTCTTGATTTTCAGCCATTTTTTGCCCTCCCTGAAACCTCCAGAGGGTGAAAAACTGCCCAACGTGCAAACCGGAAGTTTGGGGACGGACTTCCGGTTTGTGCATTCCGGAGGGAGAAAAACATCCCAGCATGCAACCTTGAAGTCTGTTCCTGAACGTATGGTTTGCATGTTGGGCCATTTTTTGCCCTCCCCAGGCTCCTAGAAAACTTCTGGAGCATGGGGAGAGCGAAAAACGGACCTATCAGGCCCACCGGAAGTTGGAAAATGGGCAACTTCCAGCCTCTGGAGGGCCTTGGGGTAGCTGTTTTTGCCCTCCCCAGACTCCAAGAAAGCCGTGCATGCATGCATTAAATTATGGGGTTGGGCACGCAAGCACACATGCTTTTGACACATGAGGTGAAAAAGGTTCAACATCACTGGCATAGAGTTTTGATCTTCACAATACCAGAAGGCTGTAAAAAACTGAAGAGTACAAAGGAAAGAAGCCAAGATGACGATGGGCATAGAGGCTAAATCTTATGGAAAACTATTAAAAGTATTGTATATATTGTGTCTGAAGAAGGGAAGATTAAAGGGAGCCATGACAATAGTCTTCCAATAGTGCCACAAGGAAGAGGGTGTGGATTTAATCTCTGTTGTGTCTGCAGTGGGACAAGAAACAGTGGGTGGGATTTTATAGAAGGAGCACCATTCAAAATAAGGAGGAACTTCCTGACTGTGAAAGCTATTAAGCATAGAGCAGCTTGCACAGCTTGTCTCCTGGACTTGTGAGTATTCTATCACCAGGGGGTTTTAAACAAAGGTTGTGCACTCTTTTAAACAAAGGTTGGATATCCAATAAAAGTTTCATGTATTTGTTTTATTATTTTTATTTAAAGCATTTATATAGCTACCCATCTTTCTACCATCTTTCTGGTTGGATAAAGCTGTGATGGACTGATGATTCCTTCTCGGTCAAAGAAATTGGAGTAGAAGACTTGCAAGATCCCTTCAAAGGCTACGATGCTATGATTCACACTAGATTCTTTACCAGCCTGAGATAGGTCCATGGATCTTTTGAAAAGAGAAGGTCACTAGCAGGTTTTCATTCAGTGGCTGTTTCCTGAGAAGTCTCAGGTAGTATAATCTCTGCTGGGCCCTTTTGACCAGTGCTGCATTAGTGGGTTCCTCCCCATCCAGTCCAGTACGGCTGTACCAGTAGTAGCTGGGAGCAGCTGACAGTGGTACGGTACAGTGACTCGTTTGGCCCACCCGCCTGCCCATATTCTATACCTGTTTTTAAAGCAACCAATTGCACACGTGTGCGCAGCAAGCCCCAACATGCAGCTGGGTATCACAGGGGCAGTGGATTGTGCATGCATGCCCAGCGCGTGTGTACGAACAGGACATGTGGTCCCGTGAGCAGCGTACCGGTAGCGACAGTAAGAGCAACTTTTATGCTAACACCCAGAAACTTAAAATTGGTCACTTGCTCCTCTCGGTCGCCATTGATAAGCAAGGAGCAATGGAGACCGAGTGGAGCAAGTGATCAGTTTTAAGTTTCTGGGTGTTAACATAAAAGAGGACCTGATCTGGGGCGCTCGCATTGCAGCACGGCGTCAAAATTGTTAAGGTCCAGCCCCGATTAGAACGAATGCGTGTTGTGAATTTTAAACTATTTTTTTTATTTTCTTTTCTTCTTCTTCTTTTTCTTCCTTCTCTGTAAGCCGCCCGGAGTCCTTCGGGATTGGGAGGCCTATAAATTTAATAAATAATAATAATAATAAAAAGGGCCCAGCAGAGATTATAGTACCTGAGATTTCTCAGGAAACAACTGAATGAAAAACTGCTGGTGACCTTCTACCGCTGCACCACAGAGAGTATTTTAACTCACTGCACCTGTGTATGGTTTGCCAATTGCACAGTGGCAGATAGGACAGCACTCCAGAGGGTTAACAACATTGCCCAGAGGATCATTGGTTGCCCTCTCCCCTCTTTGGAAGAGCTTTATAGCTCCCGACGCCTTAAGAAAGTTCAAAACAGTCTTAAAGATCCATCTCATCCTGGGCTCCCTTTTTTTTTTAACTATTACCATCTGGCAGACGGTACAGGACAATAAAAACAAGGATAAATAGAATGAAAAACAGCTTACATCCCAGGGCAGTAAACATATTGAATTCTACTGTATAATGCAATATTAATGCAATATTAGGGGCTTTCAATTCAATTATATAGAATGTGAAGGGTGTGTGTTTATGTTTTATTTTTATAGTTATAATGTTCACTGAAGATGGCATTTAATTTCATTGTATGAGGTGCAATGACAATACAGTAAACTAAATAAGTAAAAAATAAAAAGGCATATCCTAACCCATCATACTAAGTAGAAGTAATGTACCTTAACCCATGACTACTGAGATCATTATTTTTTTTAAAAAGAAAAGTTCCAATGATTCACCGCTTCACTATTTCACATGGCTAACAATCTATGGAAGAAAAACAATGAGGAAAGTTTTCCCAACATCAGCCCCAAAATAAAGAATGCCCTCTCCTTTCTTCCAGCTATACAACAATGTGATGAGATCTTTTTCCTTAGTTCTCCAACCTTGATCAACTTACAAGGCATTTTTACTGTGCTTGATTTAGCTCTGCTAGACTAAGCACATTATTAATTGGTTCCCTTTTATTTACAATACTATTGCTTGAAATATATACTACACTCTGTAATTGAATTTTTGGAATGCAGTAATTAAAAAAGTCAAAAGAGCAATAAACAGAAGCGTTAGTAAATAATTGCATCTGAGAATGAGCATAAATCATCCAGATTAAATGATTTTATATCATATTTGAACTCTTTAATTTTAATTTATGACTTCCAGACAATTTACAGCCAGTTCTGCCTACATTCTTTCCAACACACTTTGATTCTGGGGAGCCGATAAATGGGTGCTTAAGAATTCAAGGATTTTTTTCCCCCTTTTATTATACAGAGAGTTGAACCAAACAAAAGTATATATTTAATTATAAGTAAATGTTTCAAGTCCATTAAGATGAAATTCAGTCCAAGCTGGGGTCATACAAGTTACTAATACTTACCGGTATATAAAGTACAATTATATTTTGTTAGCCATAGCTTATATATTTCATCATCAATATGCTCTGGGAATTACAGCGTGGTGCAATAGGAGTATAAAGAAAATCAGTAATTATTTTTACTTGTTTGCTTTTAGGCAAGGACATCAATTGACTCTTTTTAAGTTTGGGGTTGTAATTCACTTTGGGATTTTATTTCAAATCCAAGACTGATTCAGGAATTGTTTAATCTCCCAAAATCATATATCCTGTTGTAATATTATGTCAGGATCTCCAGTGCAATTTGATGCTTTTCCAGGACTAAAGTTACCTATTTTCTTTTCTTAAATTAACTTATTTTCCCATCAGTAAAATGGTCCATTTTCTTGTTCTTTCAAAAAGAATGAACTGGAGAAATGTTTGTTGAATAAAAATCAGTGGAACAACTTGCCTCCAGAAGTTGTGAATGCCCCAACACTGGAAGCTTTTAAGAAGATGTTGGAATTACCATTTGTCTGTAGTGGTGTAGGATTTCCTGCCTAGGCAGGGGGTTGAACTAGAAGACCTTCAAGGTCCTTCCAACTCTGTTATTTTATTCTATTCTAAAAATCTTGATCTATAGATGGTGTGTGGTACTTCTTCAGAATTTCATAGCATATGTAATCCTAAATATGATGCTTATCAAACTGGGCTTTGTGACCAATGGTTGTAATGGTTTTATTACCGATTAGAGATATTTAATTCCCCTGAATTGCATGTGGTTCTGCAATAATTCAATAATAATTATTCCTCAGTTTAATTATGCTATAAGAACCTGCTGGGTTAGAGCCTCTTTTGGATATAACATACAGCGACTATTTTATACAACTATGTTCTTATGTTGTTGACCAGCTTGAAGCTTTCTATGCATTTTAGATTCATAGTGAAAATTATCATTTTACCAGTCTCCATCTTTCAATATCTCTCTGCCATAATTATTAGAAATAGTACACTTGTCCACATGTTAGAGAACAGATATAGCCATCAAGCTGTTTTATTCTGCTGTAATATATTTTCCTATCTGGGTGCATGCATTAAAAATGAATTTAAAAAAAAAAATCTCAGATGCAATCCCATATATTCCACAATGAACTGTGGGGTGGAAACAATTGGCTGGAACAGAGATTTATGGGTAAACAATCTGAAGTCTGAAATGTTCCTTTGTTTATGGGGCCCTATAGATACTTGAGATGGTACCAGTGAAATTAATTGGCAATGTTGTAGCCTAGGGGTGTCAAACTCAAAGCCTGGGGACTGGATCAGGCCCATGTGGTGCTTAGTTGTGGCCCACGGAGCCGCCCTGGAAACAGCAAAGGACCAACCTGCACAGTGATGGGTTTCAAAAAATGTTGGAACCTACTTTCTGGGTGTAGCCTCCTTTGTGGGAGTGGCTTGCCAGCCATGTGTTTTCTCTCTCTCTCTCTCTCTCTCTCTCTCTCTCTCTCTCTCTCTCTCTCTCTCTCTCTCTCTCTCTCTCTCTCTCTCTCTCTCTTTCCTTCCTTCCTTTTGTCTCTCTGTCCCTTTTTTCTTTTTTTCTTTCATCTCTCACTCTTTTTCTTTCTTTTTTTCTTTTTTCTCTCTCTCTGTGAGTCTGTGTGTGTGTGTGTGTGTCTTTGCCTCTCTCTCCCTCCCTCCCTCCCTCCCTCCCTCCCTCCCTCCCTCTGTGTCTCTCTATGTGATTCTCTCTCTGTGTCTGTCTCTGTGTGTGTGTGTATCTCTCTCCTCCCTCCCTCTGTGTCTGTCTCTCATTCCCTCTATCCAGTGGTGGGTTTCAAAAATTTTTGGAACCTCTTTTGTAGGTGTGGCCTGCTTTCTGGGTCCACTAGTGGAACCTTTTCTAACCAGTTCGGTAGATTTGACGAACCAGTTCTACCGAATAGGTGCGAACTACGTATTGGCACCCATATCTCAGGAGAATACCAAAGATGGTGAAGATGGTTTGGCTGTCTTTTCATACAAAGATCATCCTTTTTGGATTTCTATATCTCTCTATTTCTTGCTGTTTTATAAAGCTTATATGTACAATTGAGAGTATTGGAATAATAAATATTCTGGTGCTACCATTAACAAGACTAATAAGATAGGAAGATGAGAAAGAGAGAGAGAGACTTTAATTTTTACTACAGGTTCTAAAAATATGATATAATATATAGTATGCATTACAAATTAAATCTTTATTCAATTCCTGACAAGTTTCAGCAGTGATTATGTCCCATACTTTGATGGCAAATATACTTAATATTCTGGTTTAAAAGACAGCTAAATGAACACCTTGATGGAGATGTAGCAGGCTGCTTAATCATTCCATAATTAATGAAATGGGCAGGTCCCTTATACTGATGACAAGCAATTTAGTAAATTAGGGAAGAATATCATCCTTGTGCATAAACCACGGAAGCTGCTACCCCACGAAAGCAAGGCAGTTAACAATCTACAAAGTCTAGTAAAAGTCGCAACGCATCTAATTAATCACTCCATAGAAGCATTAAATCAGCAGGCAAACTATCCATTTCAGCAACATTGTCCATCCCAAGAGATCAGCTGGCTTTACAAATGTTAATTGTTGCACTCAGTGCAATAGGTGTTATTATTTCTACTCTGCAGACAATGGAAGTGCAGGCGAATTAAGAATTCTGTCTTCAGACCATTTATTTTAGAAGTATTTCGTTGAAGTCAATGGGATTGTCTCAGAACAATCTTGTTGTTAAACTTGAGGAATTTTCTAAGGTCAACAAAGTCCCTACTGCTGACAAAACCAAGGAAGAGAAAAATATTTTACTCACTAGGGCCCAAATCCAGATAGCATACCTGATGTAAAGCTGTTATGAACATCTTTACCACTGCATAATGACATGGTCATTCTAGATGTCCATCCTTTGAGGGGAGCTTAAGTGATATGATTGTCAACTTTGAATCAAACCTGGCAGAAGCCATTTTTCTATTCTTCAGTTGCCACACAATGGGGGAAGGAGGATGAAATACATTGCTAGACAAAACACAGAACTTTCTCGTGGGAACCAAGGTCATCTCTACAGGTGATGGATAGAGTTGAGGAGGAGTGCCTGGAGAGCCCACAAATTAACCTAATTGGTCAATGTGACCTGTGACCCTTGAGGAGGGAGTTGTTTCCTATTTTAATTATAATGAAATCACGGGAAACACATTGAGTTGGTTTTCCATTTGATTGTGCTGATATGATGCACCCAATAAACAAGTTCTTAGAGGAAGACCTCAGCCTCCGAGTTCTGATTTGTTTGGGTTAGTTGGATATTAGTTTCTTTCTCACATATGTCCACCTACTTGCCTTTACTGTCATCACCCTAACATCTCCATTCCCAGAAGAAATCATTATTCAACAACAAAAAACAAAAGCAGCAAAAGTCAAAAGATCCCCAAAATAGTGGTAAGTCCCCTATTTCCTCAGGAACCTCAGCAAGTATCTAACAACAAGTTGCAAAACTCCAGCTAAGCAGGAAGAAAAGGTCAAGAAGGGAACTAACCTAGAATCCTTGCTCAGCTGCAAGAGGTTTAAATCTGACCACCCCTAAATTCCATGAATCTGTCTGGTTGTGTCCAGGGGAAGGCAAGTAATCTAGGCAATTTTTTGTAATATAAGGAGACAATAACTATAAAGTTGTTGACTTGGACATTTCACAAATGAATCTGGTTGCTTGTACCTGATATGACACCAGTGTTCCACAATGATTCTGCAACAATTTTCAGCCTTACAGTTAGGCGTCATTCTACTTTCTTTGTCCGTCTGACACCACTAAAGTATTTCCCATTCAGTTATCTTCCATATTGTCTCATTTTTGATTAATGAAATATTGATCTTTAATTGCTTTCAGTTTGATGTTACATGTGTGTTGTGGCCCAGCAGGAGCCATTGGAGCTGCAAACAGACTCCGATAGCGAGGGACCCTATGAGTTGACTCTGGAAGATGTGGAGGACCCTGGACAAGGTTCAGACTCGGAGCAGGACCAGAGAGGCTGGTTGGCCACCAGGAAGCACCTGAGACATGGAACAGTGGTGAAAGCCAAAAGAAGTTGATCCCTGACATCAGGCCCTGGAGCAGTGGGGAAGAGCTAAGGGAGTTGGTCCCAGACGCCAGGCAAAGATGGGCAGATAAGCGCTGACAGCACCTATGGAGAAATAGAAGATAATTGGGGCCAGGTGGTTGTGATTAGGCTCCTCCCAAGAGACTATATAAGAAGAGACTTTGGGAGGAGGCTTTTTGCAGGACTCAACAATTATACTAAAGCTGGAGAAGCTCTTGTGTGTATTTCTTATCTGTGGAAGTCTGGGTTGCTGCCAAAGTCTGGTCGGTGTGTTAATTTACTGTGAATAAATTGTCTAGCAGTAATCTTTTGTCGGCGTGACTCACCGTACGGAGGGGGGTCAGAACACGTGTGTATGTTTGCAGAGACGTTCAGTGTATGTCATTAATAACATTAAAATCCATCATTTAAAAGAAAAGCTTTAAAATATCCATCTTAGGAAACTTGTCCCAAAGGTGCTTTTTCACTGTTTTTCCCTGAAAATGTCTCTCTTCTCATCCAAGAAGCTTCTTCAATTCTGAATTTTGAAACTTCAGCAGTTTCAAAAAGTTTCCACACCCATTTGGCACTATTCAGGTGACCCTTAGGACGCAGATAAACCACCAAGGACGCAGATAAACCACCAAGTGGCTTCAATGACTCTCGGAAAGAGTACTAACAAACAGATGGCTGCAAGGAACATAAATCCTTCCATCCCCCACTATTTACTCAGAACTGAAGAAGCTTCTTAGATGAGAAGCAAAATGTCTTCAAGGAAGAACAAAGAAAGTCCAGTTGCCTCTTGAAAAAGCACAAAAGACTTGGTAGAGGAATTATTGGACTATTGAAATAGTAAAGAAGACTGCATAAATGAATTTACAATACAATACAATAGCAGAGTTGGAAGGAACCTTGGAGGTCTTCTAGTCCAACCCCCTGCCTAGGCAGGAAACCCTATACCGTTTCAGACAGATTTAATGAATTGTTTGCGGTTCTTGTTACTAGAGAAGATGAAGTACAAGATAGATGTGCTCTAGTGAATATCTTCTGAAAAAGAATCTAAGGATCTAAAGAAAATAATGATGGGAAACCCGTTTTTAGACGTTATTGACAAATTGAAAACATACTGGGTAATAGATAGTTAAGACTTTCCAGAAAACTGGAAACTAGCCAACATAACACCAATGTTTAAAACATGCTCCCCAAGGCTTGGTTTAATATTTTTCCAATTAGCAACATGAGATTTTAAATTAAATTAAATTATTAAATCATTATTAAACATACAATACTGGGGAATAAAGAAGGACTGGTTTTACTGAAGGAAAAAAAATCAGCATGGGTTTTACTAAAGCTGAGTTCTATTTCCCTAAAGTTGTATAAGTTTAAAATTTAGAAGCAGGATTGGTCTAGTGCTGTGAGGGTGAAACTATGGCTCGTGTGCCCGAAGCTGCACGCAGAGCCATGTTGCCTGGCATGTGCAACATCACCCCGTTCCTCTTCCGGGTTTCTGACATGCATGCGCACGCAATGATCAGCTAGCCTTTGTGTGTGCGGCAGTGCTGGAAACCAGAAGAACCAATCTTCCATTTTCCAGCATGAGCATGTATGCTGGCCAGTTGATTGGCACATGCGCAGCAGTAACAAGAAGACTTGCTCTCCAGCGCACATCCATGCACTGGAAAACAGAAATAAATTTTCTGGTGTGTGCACGCCCCCTGGGCAACTCCTCTCCCTGGTCACGGCCCAGACGAGTGCTCAAGCGAACGAAAAGTGCTCCCTTCACCATCACTGGTCTAGTGGTTAAGGCACCAGGTTAGAAAACAGGAGACAGTGAGTTCTAGTCCTGCCTTTGGCACAAAATTTGATGGGTGAATCTGGGCAGTCACTTTCTCACAATCCATGTCACCTGATAGGAAAAATAAGAGGAGGAATGAGTATATTTACTGCTTTCTGTTTTTCAGAAAACTAACGAGAGTGGGATTTAAAAAAAATCTTTAAAAAGTCTGTTAGTATCAGGAAGCAAGTGGATAGATGTGACCTTATAGATATTTGGATAAAGTTCCTCACAAAAGATGGGATAAAAGAAGAAGCATTCTCATGAATCCAAGAATGGTAATAAAACAAAGATCAAAGAGAGTATAGAGATAAATTAGAAGTTCTTATGCTAGCTTTTCTGCAGTCACATACCAAAACAAAAAAGCCTTATGTATCTACTATTATAGGCTCTTAAGTCTCAGGTCGGCCTTCAGTTGTGTAGGTAGTCCTTGACTTATGATACTTTGGTTTAGAGACCATTCAAATTTATGATAGTGCTAAAATTGTGACGCATGAAGAGTCCTTGCATTTATGAGTGTCACCGAATCTCTGAGGTCAGGTGATGTGATTTGGGCACCTGGTAACTGGCGGGGATTTACAATGTTTTGCAGCATTCCAGGGTCACCTGATCACCATTTGCAACCTTCCCAGCCAGCTTCCAACAAGCAAAGTCAGTGGAGGGGAAACCAGATTATGGATTCTGGGATTTGCTTAATGACCACAACAAAAAAGCTCCTAAAATTGAGTGCAACTCACTGAGTGACTTAGCGATGGAAGTTTTATTCCCATGTGTGGCCATAAGTTGAGACTACCTGGTTGTGGATATGTTCCTCAAGCTACATCCAATAAGCTGTTGTTTCTCCATTCAGACCCCTAAGCAGAAATTCATACATACAGAGTCTGTCTGTCTGTCTGTCTGTCTGTCTGTCTGTCTGTCTGTCTGTCTGTCTGTCTGTCTATCTATCTATCTATCTATCTATCTATCTATCTATCTATCTATCTATCTATCTATCTATCTATCTACAGTATCTATCTAATTGATCTATCAACCTATCAAATGTATCTGTTTCACTGACATTGCTGTACCACAATTTTTTGGTGAATTTACCCCACTGTTTTGGTGGATCTACGATTCACATTCAGTGAGCCTTTCTGTGATTTAGGATTTCATTGCAAAGCTCCATAGCATGTGAAAGTAAATAAATAACAGCAGTGGCAGCCACAAAGTATGCATAATGAAATTTCAGTGGGAATTTCCATCCATTTATTATTTCAATATGGGTGTTTTTAATCCAACAAATCCCCAGGGTGCTTTTGTCTCTCTCTCTCCCCCTCTCTCCCTCCCTCCCTTCTGTCTTTCTCCATCTTAGTCCCAAAAGGACACAAAGTGAAAGTTCGATTTTTAATGAAGTTAGGAGAAAAGTTGGCACCTGTTCTGTCAACCACTGTGAGGCTCAGGTATAGTTCCCAGTTTCAAAGTCATGATAAGGGCAACACCCGTTTTTATAGGAGCTATGTGATAGAAGCACATCTCTCTGGTTTTAATTTGAATGCCTTACATCCTCTGCATATGCTCAGATTTTGTGAAGGAATGCATTCAAACGTTAGCACATCCCAAACAATGATTTGTATTTGAGAAAGGCACCTGTTTTCCATTACTTCCCTCAGTTTTGTGCTTTGAGAGTTGATTGTAGATTTAGCGCTAAATTCTGGGAGGCTTGCTTTGGCTGAGCAAAACATTTATCACAAAACCACACCCAAAGTTGGCTGTCTACTTTACTAATCAGGATAGATGATAGATAGATAGATAGATAGATAGATAGATAGATAGATAGATAGATAGATAGATAGATAGATAGATAGATAGATAGGGAGAGAGAGAGAGAGAGAGAGAGAGAGAGAGAGAGAGAGAGAGAGAGATCTAGGTAGGTAGAGGTAGAGATAGAGATAGAGAGAGGGGGAGGGGGAGGGAGGGAGGGAGGGAGGGAGGGAGGGAGAGAGAGGAAGAGAGAGAGAGAGATTTTCAGGCTGCAATATAAATAGTCCTCAATTTACAACTATTTGTTTAGTGAATTGAATTGTTGAATTGTCCCACAGTGAGTTAGCCATGAAGAGTTGTCATGCTGAGTGCTGAGAGTTGGCCATGGTGAGTTGGCCACACCAAGTTGCCATTCTGGTTCCTGAGATGGTGTAACCATCATAAAAACATGCCAGTGTCAGCCTGCAATTATATTCCTTTTAGAATATTGGCCTGCCACTCTTTCTCTTATTTCATTATGCTGTTTCATTAGTGTAGTAGTTGGGAGGGGGGAATAGAAAGGAGTAGGATTGTGGAATGTATTGTTGTCATTCTTTTCTAGAAGACCAAGGTCATCCTTTGTCTCCGCACCTTGGCACCTGATCGGAGGTAGCTGGGTGGAGATGCCAGCATGGAAGAAAACGATTGGACCATGTGATGGATTGTGGTTGTGGGGACAAGATCATGAACTTTTAACTGGGTGGGATTCTGATGTAATTTCCAGAATTGGGATTACACAGATGTGCTAAAATGTCTGCTTTATTAAATTGGAACTTGAAGGACCGTTTTGCCTTGGACTCTGATTTAATTCTACATGATACTTGGAACGCTGACAGCCAGTTATCAAGCGCCGGAATCTTGATAGTGTGAGGGTGAGATACTATAATAGTTGTAAGTAGAAGGAATGGTTGTAAGTCACTTTTTTTCAGTAATGTTGTAACTTTGAGTGGTCATTAAATGAACGGTTGTAAGTCAAGGATTACCTGTATTGCTATTCTTGCCCTCTTTCCCTCTTATCATCAATGGGGAAGCCCTCCCCCTCCCTCCCCCTCCATCCTCCTGGGAATTTTAATTTGTGTGACTTCTAAAAAAGGTTCAAAACTTCACTCCAGCAATAAGAGTGTAGCATTCAACAGCGATGACATTGTAGTAAATGCACTCATTTTCAACTTTCCTACTTGTGAAAAGTTTTCTTAGCACCTTCAGAAACCACAATGTCTTGCAATAATATATTTGTGAATAATGTTTTGGATCATTACTATAATGAATACTTTTTATGTAAACTCTTTGAAAAGGGTGTCGATGTAATTCATCTGTAGACCACATATGTGGTCAAAGAGCTCCTTTTCAAACATGAAGAGCTTCAATGAAATGATCAGTGAGCCGGGAAAGTGAAAAGGTTTTTTTTTCTAAAAACTATGGAAAAATATTGGCACGTCACTATAGATACTACAGTTTAATAGCAAGAGGAATTGTAAGACACCCAGTATCATTGATTGAGATATAGAAATAATAAAATAAAATAATAAAATAAAACAAAACAAAACAACATAAAATAACATAAAATAAAATAAAAATAAAGTAAAATATTGCAGGGACATGAACAGAACTACTGATGGACATATCAACCAGCATGTTTCACCACTATCCTATAATAAATATTAAAAAAAAGCTTCACCCATGATGCAAAACCATGTTTTGCTAGCCATGATTTGCTGAATGAACTCATGAGATCACACCTCATGCTGACCTAACCATTAAATGTAGTATTCAGCAAGTTCTGACCAGTTCTGGAGAACCAGTAGCGGAAATTTTGAGTAGTTTGGAAAACCGGTAAATACCACCTCTGACTGGCCCTGCCCCCATCTATTCTCTGCCTCCCGAGTCCCAGCTGATCTGGAGGGAATGAGGATTTTGCAGTATCCTTCCCCTGCCACGCCCACCAAGCCACGCCTACCAATCCATGCCATGCCCACCAAGTCCCAGCCACAGAACCTGTAGTAAAAAATTTTGAATCCCACCACTGGATCACACCTCATGCTGACCAATGGTGGTTTCCGGATCCCATTGCAACCAATATGGTGGAACAGGGCCTGGTGTCTACCACATGAACATGTGTAGAGCGCGCGCACACGTGCACAGCACACACATGCGTCCTTACCTCTTGCGACACCTCCACGAGCCTCCGCGATGCTCCAGCTGCTC
This sequence comes from Thamnophis sirtalis, assembly GCF_051295495.1. NCBI lineage: Eukaryota > Metazoa > Chordata > Lepidosauria > Squamata > Natricidae > Thamnophis > Thamnophis sirtalis. Next base: position 16,199,344 of record NW_028261385.1, on the reverse strand, counting down.
GGTGGAGCATCACGCAGGTGCCGTGCGGTCCGTGCACATGCACGGAGGTCAAATAAAGGTAAAGAGCTCAAGTGGGCAGGTGGGCCCTCCAGAGGACTGTACCGGAACGGTACCCAGTGCTCCGAGCAGGCACTGGTATGTCCATACCAGGGCGTACCGCCTACAACCCACCACTGATGCTGACCTAATCATTACTTATGAACTGCAACATCAGAGGCCAACCGATATCAAAAGCCAAAACAAAACATTGTTGACTAAAAAAGGCAACTGTTCAGTGATGTTCTACTTCCTACTTCCTGATGCTTTCATCAGTCATCTTGTCTTGTGTTTGCTGCAAAAATATTGACTTCTGTCATCGGGCAGTGATTCATTTTTCCAGTTAGCTTTTTTTTTTTAAGAGAGAGCAAACCCATCATGAGCCTAAAAGTAGCAAAATTGTAATGTTGGAACTATTTATCACTTTCTATAGATGGAGGAAGAGAAGGACACACTTGAGTATCCAGGGTAATATAGTTTGCCATGTTGCAATGCATTCCTTTATGACATGAAGGCAGCCCACTGAGAATTAAAGTTATAGGAGGTTAGCAGAAAGGCTGGTCTTTGTTTTGCAGCTAACGCAGGATGTGGCCATTCAATTACCATCTTGGCAGCATCTCGAAGAGATTAGGTCTACCTACTGTTGCATTTACTACAGTGGTTGCCAGTATGAGACATAGACTTTGCTTAAGATTTAGCTTTAAGTTTCAGGGTCTTTAATAGACAAGGTTGCAGGAGGGGGAAAAAATCTTCTGCCTCTGATCTTCCAAAGGCACAGCAGAGGAAGCCCTGGGAACTGAAAGCTTTTATTGTGAAAGAAGAATTATTTGCTGCCTCTTTACCTATTGTGATTTCGGAACTGTGCGTAGTTTCACCTCTTGCTTTACGGAGGACAATGGAACTGCGGAGCTAACGTTAAAAGTGAAAACCAAGCATATTTAATCAATCCAAATATGATTTATGAAGTCAATATTTTTGCAAAAAGTTTAGATTTTAATCAGTAAACCTTCTCATAAAATCAGTGTATTATTATTATTATTATACAATTGTATCACAGCAGCCAGTTGTTTCACCGGATTTGTCATTGGTTACTAGTCGGGCCCCACCCAGGGGCCTAGGACGTTGTAACGTATTTTTGTAATTTGCGTGCAGATCCAAGCAGTGCGGCTTTTTGCATTTGACTGATGGTGATTTTGTCAATTTTTAACTGTTTTAAATGTAATTCCAGTGCTTTTGGAATAGCACCCAGTGTGCCAATTACCACTGGAATTATCACTGCTGGTTTGTGCCATAGTCATTGAATTTCGATTTTTAAGTCCTGGTATCTTGCGATTTTTTCATCTTCCTTCTCGGCGACCCTGCTATCACCTGGTATTGCGATGTCTATGATTGTGACCTTATTTTTCTCAACCAGTGTGATGTCTGGTGTATTATGCGCCAGTATTTTGTCGGTTTGTATACGGAAATCCCACAAGATCTTGACCATCTGATTTTCGGTGACTTTTTCAGGCTGATGTTCCCACCAGTTTGTTGCTGTTTTAATATTATAATTTTTGCACAAATTCCAATGGATCATTTGTGCTACTGAATTGTGCCTCAATTTATAATCAGTCTGCGCGATTTTTTTACAGCAGCTGAGTATGTGATCAACAGTTTCATCAGCTTCTTTGCAAAGTCTGCATTTGGCATCATCAGAGGATTTTTCGATTTTGGCCTTAATGGCATTTGTGCGGATAGCTTGTTCTTGCGCAGCCAGGATTAGTGACTCTGTTTCTTTCTTTAATGTACCTGTTGTTAACCATAACCAAGTTTGTTCACTGTCCACTTTATCTTTTATTTTTTCCAGAAATTGGCCATGCAGTGCTTTGTTCTGCCAACTCTCCATTCTTGATTTTATTGCATCTTTTCTGTATTCTTGTTTCGTCTGTTGGGCCTTCAGTAGATTTTTGTTCTTTACTTCGATTAATAGATGTTCTTGACTTTCTTTTAAATAATCAGCCAGTGCATGAAAGGCTGAAAAATCAACCTTGGAGATTCAGCACTACCACTTGGCCACCAACCTCGCATCCCAAGCATCGTCGATACACCAACAGAATGAAAACTTAGAGGATGACCCTGAGGTGGACATTGATGTCAGTTGCCTCAAACTAGTTAACAACCGCGGAACAGCACCTAAAAGAGATTGGAAATGGTGTTTAAGCTGCAGTGGCAAACACTTTAGGTCTCAATGTAAATTCAAATCAGCCATGTGCCAGCATTGTGGCAAGAGGGGCCATCTGGCTAGTGTGTGCCAGGCTTAGCTACAGGACAATAGGTCTACCAGGTCACCTTCTGTCAGCCGCCCAAATACTGCCAAAACCAGTATTTGCCAAACTAACTGCTGCGTGAGCATTAATAACGACGACAATATATCCAAATGATGGTCCAGGGGGAAGGAGTGTTGTGTCCTCTGACTGGCTACAGCGTGCATGCCGGCTCGAGGGGAGAGCCTCGCGGTCCTATTGGTTGTCCGTCTAACAGGTCGGATATAAAGAGCTGTCAGATGGGAGAGTTCATTGATTCCGTTACTTGTTTCAGTTGGGTTAATAAATAGTTACCAGTTATTGCCGGCTCCCCTGTTCACTGACTCTTGAAGTGAGAGACGTAAAAGTGCCAAGTGCCCCGATGACAATAGGTATCGTTGTTATATGTTTCATCCATAATCGGGTAGTTTTGATGGCCAGGTTGCTGTCTTTCATGATTTTTTCCAGTTCTTTTTCTTCAACTCTGGCATCACCTGTACTGCGATGTCAATAAATTGTACGTTTAGGCTCTCTACAACCATGATATCTGACATTGGTCTGTCTTTGAAAGTCCCACAAGATCTTCACCTCATTTTTGGTAACTTTTTCAACTTTGTGCTCTCATGACAATGACTACTACTACTTACTACTACTTACTACTACTACTACTACTACTACTACTACTACTACTACTACTACTACTATTATTATTATTATTTTAACATATGATGATAACATGACACAAGAGAAGTAAACATATAGACACAATCCACTTAATTTGTACTAATAAAGTTGTATATACCTGTCCCAAGATAATGTTGCAGGAACCAATCTGGGTTGGTTACTGGGACCACAGTATTTGTCTTCCAAGTTTTTGGACTTGTTTTTTATGTTTTTTTTTATGTTTTATTGCAAATTTATATGCCGCCCTTTTCCCTGAGGGGACTCAGGGCGGCTTACAGCAATAAAGGGAAGGGGGTGCAAGACAAAACTTAAAAAGAAAAAAAATCGTGATTAAGGAAATTGGTCATAAAAACACAACATTCACTCAACATTCGGGCGGGGTGAGAGTAATCCTATCCCCAGGCCTGACGGGATAGCCAGTTCTTGAGGGCTGTGCGGAAGGCCTGGACTGTGGTGAGGGTACGGATCTCCACGGGGAGGTTGTTCCATAATGTCGGAGCTGCAACTGAGAAGGCTCTCCTCCGCGTAGTCGCCAGTCGGCACTGACTGGCGGATGGAATTCGGAGGAGGCCTACTCTGTGCGATCTGATGGGACGCAGGGAGGTAATTGGCAGGAGGCGGTCTCTCAAATAGTCAGATCCACTACCATGGAGCGCTTTATAGGTGGTAAGTAAGACCTTGAAGTGCACCCGACGATCAACAGGTAGCCAGCGCAGCTCACGGAGGATTGGTGTTATATGGGCGAACCGTGGTGCGCCCATGATCACTCGCGCGGCCGCGTTCTGGACTAGCTGAAGTCGCCGGATGCTCTTCAAGGGCAGCCCCATGTAGAGCACATTGCAGTATTCTTGTAAGTGGAGCCCATCTTCACAGAACCTCTCTCTAGCTGTATGCTGTTCTGTGTGTGTTATTTATAGCCTAAACTATGGGTGTGAAATTTGATTTTATTGAGGGCTGCTTCAGGATCATGTTTGACCTTGGAGAGGCATGGCCAGACTGTCATTACTTGTGTCAGGGAGCGCTTATGGTGGCCAAGCACTCTGCAAGTGAAGCAGGCTCCCGAGCTCCATTTTTGGCTGGGATGGCCTCCTGCAACCCTCTGTCAGTGATAATGGAGCTCGCGTGTGGCCCTCATGATCTCCATTTTCAGTGGCAGAAGAACCACAGGCTGGTCCTTCACTATTTCCAGGGCGGCCTTGCAGGCTGGATCTAAGCACCCTGTGGGCTGTATCTGGCCCGAGGACCTTGAGCTTGACACCCTTGTCCTAAACTATCAAATAATCCTCTACCCATTAGATCCATCCAGCAATATTTATAACTACAATGTTTATTTGGGGACAACTCTCCATATCGCTACAATGGAAAAGAAATCTACACATTTAAAATAAACCAAACATTGGATCAGTTTTCAATTTTGTTTTAAAAACAGAACTCCAGCATTTAAATTATGGAACATGTATCATCTAAAATTAGCCTTTGTTTAAGTATCTTTTTGGATTGGAGAATGAATATGATTTGCAAATAATTTAATAAACAATGTGGCAAGTCTCATATAGTCAAATATTGACTGCTGCTACGCGTCACCTGTCAAACATGTTGCTTGCTGCTGCCTTCCCAGATGTCAGTGTGAGAAGCTGAAGATTTCAGTATGTTAGTTGACAGGTCCTGCTGAATAGTGACTACCACTGAATAATAATGGGGTACCAAAGGTTTGTGCTGAAAATCAAGCATTTGCTTGATTATTCTCTCAGTATTTGGTGCATCAAGACCAAGATTCTATATTCTTGGTCTATACACACCCCATCTCTGAGACTCAATCTCTTATGCAGAAATGTTAGAGACTGAACCTGTGATTCCATGATTTTCCAAGCAGAGATATGCTAATGGATTATGCTTTGCACCCCCATTCTTATCCCCTAAAAGGAAGCCTGCCCAGAGAGCAATTGTAAAGCATTTTCAGGCAAATTCAAGATTATTTTTCAATACAAATTAATCCCCCTGCACCCCCCCCCCAAAAAAAATCCTGAAATGATGTAGATTCACTCTACATTAATATCCGAAGGGTGCTTTTTCAAGAAGCAAGCTGAAGAAGCTTCTTGGATGAGAAGCGAAGTCTTCAAAAAAAATAATCCAGAAAGTCCTCTTGAAAAAGCACCTTTGGGACAACCATGGCCTGGATGACCTAGAATCTTCATAGACACTCTACATCAACCTTCCAGAGACAATGGGCATAGATGAAAATACTGGGATTTGAAATCCCAACTATCTGGAGTTTGAGAAGGCTGTTCTAGATGAAGATGTGGTGGTGAAGAAGAAGAAGATGATAATATAGTTGCTGTTAATGCCTGGAGATGCATCATCTAGATCAGTGGTTCCCAAACTACAATCGAACTTTACCTAAGAAGACAACGACTTAGATGGTTTGGACACGTTTGCCGTATGGACAATAGCCAATTACCTTACCGATCGATTAACTCGCTGCGACCGGATGGGTGGAAAATCACACGAAATGCCCCCCAAAAAACATGGATATCCCAAGTGGCTCACGATCTTCAACCACTCCGTTTCTCGATAACCGATGCCCAACAAGCCGCCCTAAATCGGAATCAATGGCGTGCTGTAATCCGTGACGTCCTGCCCCTGGCCTTCACAATGCAACGATCACTGCCTTATGGACGTTGACATTTATGAAGATTAAGTCCAAGTCCAAGTCCAAGTGGTTCCCAACCTTTTTTTGGCCATGCCCCACCTAAACATCTCTAAAATCCTGATGCTCCCCAAACCCAGGTGACATATAATTCTTACTTTATTCAAAAAGTGAACTCTACTCATGCGGAGGAAGCCTAAAAGGCCATTAACTTAGTTTAAATACGGTTCAAATTGCCCCTATTAAAAACCCCACGTTGGGAACCACTGATATAGATCAAGGTTTCTCAACCTTGGCAGCTTTAAGATGTGTGGACTTCAACTCTGAGAAAAGTTGCCAAGCTGCCAAGGCATCTCAAATTCTACTGATCCAGAATTTGAGATGTTGATCCTATGTGAGAAAAATGACTAGCCATTTGCATGAAAGAGGAGTTGCAGTAAAGTTTCTGCTGTGGCATGAGCTGACTTCAGTTTTAGTGGCATATTTATCATTTATTTATCACTGTCAATAGTCTTTCATGCATATACACTCAAGAATGCCTTGCTAAAATTAAGACATAGTGTAAAGGCAGGGTATGGTTTCCATAAAACAGATGATGAGTGCTTTTAGTAGAACATAGAACCCATTTCCCCATCCACCCACCAAAATTAAAATATGCACTGATTTTAACCTTTTATCTATTCCATCTCGCTGTTTGCAGCTATTTATAATTTTTGTCACACTTCAGCTTTTCAACATGCTTTTCATTAATTTCTGCATGGATGAAAAGAGCCAGGCCATTATCATTTCCATATGGAATCGCCAACTGGCCAGAATGGCACTGATACAACCATTAAAACCCAATTATTTGGTCAGGAAAAAAGAAGACTTGAGTCTTGATCCATTTCCATGTTCATTTATTCATAACTTAGTATTGAGAAGGTAGAATTTATTTTCCCAAAATAGGTAGAAAAGCGGCACATCAGATTGAAAATCTAGTTTTGCAGGATACATTTTGTAGCTTCCAAAACACCCCTTGAGGGGATAGGTCACAGCATGCGAGCTTTTTAAAAAATTCTTTTCTAAGTGGTACTTTTAAGAGTGCTTAACGTTCTCATTCCACCCCTTAAAAATTCTAATTATCTTCTAAAATGGGTGCTAAGGTGCCTTATTTGAATGTGGTCACCAACATGCCTTCTGAATCCTGTGGTTTTTAAAGTGGGAAAATCAAGGAAAAAATTGAGGGATTCATCTCTTTGTGAAAACAGGGGTCTCCAACATTGGCAACTTAAAGACTTGTGGATTCCCAGCAATTCTGGGAGTTGAAGTCCACAGGTCTTAAAATTGCCAAGGCTGGACACCTGAGGTGTAAAACAAATGCTGAGAAACTCTGGTTTCTAGAAGGTGATATTAAGTACCATAAAAAAGAGCAGATTGATTTGTTAAAGTCAAGGGTGGTTTAGTCTCCTACTACAAAAGCAATTCTACAAAATCTCTTCTCTTAGATGCCTATGCCTCAGCCAAAGGTAGTATTCAGCAGGTTCAGACCAGTTCTGGAGAACCGGTAGTGGAAATTTTGAGTAGTTCGGAGAACTGGTAAATCCCACCTCTGACTGGCCCAGCCCCCATCTAGTTTCTGCCTCCCGAGTCCCAATTGATCAGGAGGGAATGGGGATTTTACAGTAACCTTCCCTTGGAATGGGGAGGAAATGGAGAATTTACACTATCCTTCCCCTGGAGTAGGTAGGGAATGGAGAGTTTACACTATCCTTCCCCTGCCATACCCACAAAGCCACGCCCACAAAGCCATGCCACACCCACTGAACCAGTAGTAAAAAAAATGAATGCCACCACTGGGCTCAGCTTTGAAGAGTATAACTAAGGATTATAACAGATGTAGATGGGAAAAAGTTTACATATGGCATAGTTTTGTTTTCCAAACATCCACAATTAGCACAATTAATTACAATCCCATTCATTCATAACATAGAAGGGGAGAAAACCACTTGCAGAAACACTTGAAGAAAAACACATTTTTAACCCATCACTGTCTCTTTGTTTCTATGTTCAAGATTAAACAGTTTGATTCTTCTGCAAAGATACCTGTTGAGTACCCATGGGACTCTCTTCTCCAAACTGAATTTGTCCACTTCATTAGATATGAAGCTGTGGTGGGATTCATTTTTTTTTACTACCAGTTCTTTGGGCATGGCTTGGTGGGCATGGCTTGGTGGGTGTGGCTTGGTGAGCGTGGCTTGGTGGGGCGTGGCATGGTTCTGTGGGCATGGCTTGGTGGGCGTGACATGGTTTTGTGGGTGTGGCTTGGTGGGCATGACAAGGGAAGGTTACTGCAAAATCTCCATTTCCACCCAATCAGCTGGGACTCGGGAGGCAGAGAATAGATGGGGTGGGGCCAGTCACAGGTGGCATTTACCGGTTCTCTACTCAAAATCTCCGCTACCAGTTCTCCAGAACTGGTCAGAATCTGCTGAATATCACCTCTGATATGAAGGGCCTCCTCTTTCAAGGCTTTTTCATCAACTAGAGGGTACTCTGTGGTGACACCTTCTCAGTGATGCCCTTATTCTATAAAAAAAGTTTGTCTCCAGATTTCCTCCACCTTCCTGAGTCTGTGAATGGTTTTTAAAAACCTTTTTTTTAGGAAAAGAGAAAAAAATTGAGTGGTATGACAGATTGACAGATTAACAGAGTTGGAAGGGACCTTGTAGGTCATCTAGTCCAAATCCCCACCCAAGCAGGAGAACTTACACCATTTCTGACAGATGGCAGTCCAGTCACTTCTAAACGTGTGCATTATATTGGTTGAATGTATCTAAGATCAGACAGGAACCATCTTAATCTATTAATATACAAACAACAGTCAAACAATATTTGATATGCTGATGATACAACTCTCCTCCCAGAAACCAAAGAAGGCCTGGAATATCTGATCAAGAAAACCAAAGAAGAAAGTGAGAATTTTGGTCTCTTCCTGAACATCAGACAGATCAAGCTCATGACCACTAGGAAAGGAAACATCAAAATAGAAAATGATAATGAAGAGATAGATTGTGTGCAAAAATTCACTTTCCTAGGATCACAAATCCACGGAAATAAAGTCAGATTGTACTAGGTTGTACAGCAATGATGAATATGAGTCAAATGTGGAAAACAAGGACATCACCCTGGCAACCAGGTTAGTTTGCTCTTTTGTGATCCCCATAGTTACCTATGGTTGTAAAAGTTGGACCTTAAAAAAGCAACACAGGTGTTAGAATATTCATGACTGGGAGAAACATGGTAACAAGATAAGCCAATGAATAGGCATAGCAACTAAGTCAGACAATGGGAGCTTAAACAGATCTGAGTCTGTGCTGAGAATCGAAACTGAAACTACTCTGTCTGCTCTGAACTCTGAGATGAAACTGACTGTCCTCTCCTGCTTGGGTTCTGCTTGAAACTTCTACCATGTTGAAAGAATCTATTATTGGTATTGTATATTTATTCACCTGTTATTAAAGAGTTTAATGACTCCAGATGAATCAGTTATCTGATACCAGTGGCATGGAATTTGTTCTCATGCCTGAGCTGCCCTCCTCCATGTCTTTGAATGAATGGATGGACATACTAAAGAAAGGTTGGGAGACTATGAGGAAGGCTCTAGCAGATGCAGCAGAAGCCTACCAGAAGCAAGCTGAGAAACACCGCTCGCTCCAGAACCCCTTTCATGTGGGGGACAAAGTTTTTGTGTCTACCAAATACTTAAGATTAGGAATGCCTAGCAAGGAATTTGGTCCAAAATTTCTAGGTCCATTCCCTATAGTGAAAATAGTTAACCCATTTACAGTTCAGCTCAGTCTACCCAGAAGTCTAGGGAAATTTGGCCCGGAATTTCATTGTACCTTGTTGAAACCAGTAAATGGGTTTAGCATAAGAGCATCCACCCAAACGTTCTCTCCTCCTTTAGAGATAGAAGGGGAAACACCATCTATAGTGATAGGAGGGGAATCACGATTTGAAGTGGAAAAGATTGTAGATTCTAGTTTGAATAGGGGTCGCTTATAGTATTTAGTGCAATGGAAGGGTTACCCTTTGTCTGAAGCCACTTGGGTGAAAAGTTGGAACTTAAAAGTGGAAAAGTTAGTAGAACAATTCCACGAGAAGTTTCCCGATAAGCCAAAGGGTCCCCTACAGGTGGAAGTAGGTGGTTAATTTTTTATATGTTAACTTTTATGTTATTCTCTTTTCAGGAAACTTTTTTCTTCTGAGGAGAGGCCACCTGTCAGGCCTGCATTTATATTCCTTTTAGAATTTTGGCCTGCCACACTTTCTTTTATTTCATTATGCTGTTTCTTTAAGTATAGTCGATGGGAAGGGGAAATAGAAGGAGTAGGATTGTGGAATGTATTGTTTTTCATTCTTTGCTAGAAGTCAAGGTCATTCTTTGTCTCTGCACTTTCACACATGACCGGAAGCAGTTACGCGTAGACACCAGCGTGGAAGAAGAAGATTGGACCATGTGATGGACTGTGGGTGTGGGGACAAGATCATGAACTTTTAATTGGGTGGGATTGTGATGTAACTTCCAGAGTTGGAATCCCCACAGAACGATGCCAGCATGCCTGTCTTATTAAATTGGAACTTTAAGCATAGTTTTGCCTTCGACTCTGATTTAATTCTGCATGGTATTTGGAACGCTGACATCCAGTGTATTCCTTGGATACCAAAAGTGACTAGCAAACAAATATTGGAGCACATAACACCAGACTAGAAGCCAAAATCATGAAACTGTGTCTCACTTATTTTGGACATGTCATGTGGGGTAATTCACTGGAGAAAACAATTATGTTTGGAAGAGTTAACGGTAAAACAAAACCAGGCCATCAAAGAACACAGTGGCTGGACACTATCAAAGCTGACACCAGCCAGGGTGTAGAAAAACTCAAAAAAATAGTGCAAGATAAGAAATTGTGGAGAGACCTCACCCATAGAATTGCCAAGAGTTGGAATCCACTGAATGGACAACATCATCATCACAAGCAATTCTAATCTCAGCTTTCTTGCATAAAATTAAATGAAC
>NW_028261385.1:16068636-16183636 GCF_051295495.1 Thamnophis sirtalis | reverse complement strand
GCATTGCATTGCATTGCATTGCATTGATGGCATGGTATGGCATTACACTGTACTGTATTATGCTAGGCTAGGCTATTACATATTGTATTGTATGTCATGGCATGGCATTGTATTACCTCATATATTTCATATACATTCCGAATGGAGCTGTCAAGCCACTTGCAGGTTCAAGGAATGAACTCCTGTTGGCTGACAAGGGAGAAGTTGCAGAGGGTTAGTTTTAAACTAAAAGCAGTTAGAATCCTCCAAGGCCTTATTTACTTGTTCCTTTATGTGCATGTTGGGGGAGAGGGGGGGAGAGTATTATTATGGGTTTGGGATTTTATTTCCTGTTGCAGAGGAAGAGGGGAAGGCAGTTTGTCACATTTGAAACAGCCCATCTTGGAGGATTACCCTTGATAAGCACTTGCTGAGGATATAAGCGATCAGTCTGCTGTTTTGATCTCCCTGCATTCAATCTTTTCTGGCTTAAGATAAAACGATGACAAATATCTTGAAAGGGGGCAGAAGCTTTATTGTAATTATTTGGGGATATCAGCACGTCAGGAAAAAAAGCGTGGATGGGCTGGAGAGCAATTCTGCTATTTGGGGAGGGAGGTAGCGGCCCCCCTCCGTTCCCAACCTATGAAGTCAAGCCAAGTCAATAATTTTGCACGTCTTTATTCGGAATAAAAGATGTTCTGTTGTAGCACTGATGTTGGCCACGCCACACAAAAAATGTGACAGTCGGTGTGGCTGCTCGTCTTGAGGCATTTGAAACTGTCACTGGGGAAGAATAGCTGCCAGAGGCGCATTTTTTAACTGGCTGGCATTGACGGAAGTCAGGTGCAGGCGCTATAAACATTTTGGGAGAATAGAAGAGAAGTGAATGCATGCAAGAGAGAATAAATATTTTTCCAGTGCTTCTGTTGTATAATGCAGTCTGCATTAACGTAGCACTTTCCAGATATTTAGCCCACAATTCTCCCAGGTGGCATGCTGAGTGGGGAACATGGAATCTGTACTCCAACGCTTTGGAAACATATCATGCTAGGGATGGTTGGCGAGACCCAAGCATCAGCCAAGACATTCAGCAAACTAGCAAGGAAAGGTTGAACAATTTAAGCCATGGGTGTCAAACTCAAGATCCACAGGCTGGATGCGAGCCATGATGTGGTCAGATCTGGCCCATGAGGCTGTTCTAGTCTACCCAATCCTACCAGTTTGGACGAGTAGTAACTCAACCACCCATGCACCTGAACCGGTTCTATTGTTGTTGGTGCCATCTTGATTTTTGCTTTTGCGCATACGCAAAGCAATTTCCATTACAGAAATATAATTTCCCCCCCTTTTTAATGTTCTGCACATGTACAGACCTTTTTAGGTGTAAATGTGCACGCACGTGGAGCACGTGCTTGGCATGCATGTGATCAAAGTGAGTATGCATGCACAAATTATTTTGCACGCCGAATCGGCAGTAATGCCAGTAGCAACCCATCCCTGTACCCAATGTGAAGAGGAAAGATCAGGCCAGGATACCTTTAGCCCGGCCTACTCAATGCGACAAGGAAAGATCAGGCCAGCATGGTTTTGGCCCAGTCTACCCAATGCAAAGAGGAAACATGCCAGCAGTTTGGGGAATGGCATCAAGCTGGCCATGCTCAACCTGTTGGCCACACCCACCAAGTTGGCCACACCCATCTCCCCTCCCCAAGGTCAACCACAGCCCTGATACAGCCCTCAATGAAATTGAATTTGACACTCCTGATTTACGCAATCCACAGGACGAACAGACAGACATCTTCACGTAACCTATAATGAATTTGTGGAATGTTCTGGAAAAAGATGTGGTTAGTAGTTCTAGTGACATCTATTGATAGTTGGTTCAGGAGGAACATCCAACAGTTTATGGAAGACTGTAGAAGAAGAACAGACAGAGGCTGGGTGTGGAGTCAAGTGAGTAATCATCCTAGAGTCGTTACATTATCACAAATGATCTAAGTCCAACCCCTCCTGAATTTTGTTGACTCTTACTTTGTGCCAATTTAGTGATGACTATTTGTTGACTAGATCCTTGTGTATAGGCATGAGCAATAAATCATCTTAACTGGAACTCTGTGCACGGTCCCAAATCCTTCATGTCTGACAAAGATAGACTTATCAACTGCAATTAAGCTATTAATTATATATAACTTCTATATTCAAAAGCACTACACGATCAACTACTAACTTAATGCATTTTTTTTCATTTACTTGGAAATTCTGCTGTTCTTATATCTGAGGATTTCACAAAAGCTTATAACTTTAAATAAAATTTGCAAGTTTATTACCTCTTTTGCTTTGGTTGTTAAGCGAATCACTGCAATTAAATAAATCATGCAGTTGTTAAGTGAATTCAGTTGTCTCATTAGTTTTACTGGTCAGAAGCCGGTTGGGAAGGTCGTATCTGGCAAACACATGACTCTGGATTGCTACAACATCATAAATACATAGAATAGAATTCTTTATTGACCAAGTATGATTAGATACACAAGGAATTTGTCTCTGGTGCATAAACTCCCAGTGTACATACAACAATAGTGATAGATTATAGATTGTTATAGTCACTTAAAAATACATTCATCAAAAAACATTAGATACAGAAATACATGTCATAAATGAATGAATACAAGTAAGTACAAGTACCAGTTGTACATTGCAAGTCACTTTTTTCAGTGCCATCCTAACATTCAACAGTCACTAAATGAATGACTTTAAATTAAGGACTACTTGTGTTGCAAAGTGTCGTCCTTGGATAACAAAATCTAACCTCCAGTTTGCAAGCATAATTCTTGAAAATACTAATACTGCATAACATTTCATGTTAAGAAGTATTGCAGCAAAGGTGCTACTACAGGATGAGCCTGAGTTCCATGTTATGGATTAGAAAATGAGAAAGGTTTTAAATGTGGCATAGACTGGTGGGATAAGAAAAGATAATATAAATTTTACTTTAAGATTATACTGTAGGTCAGGGGTCCTCAACCTGTGGGCTGTGGCCCACTACTGAGACATGGCCTATTCACAACTGGGCCATGTGAGTCGTGGGCTGGCACATGTGCGCCCATGCAGCCCCAAACACATGAATGGTGCATGCTGGCACTTGCAATCACACTCGTGCAAGAGGCAACAGTGGCTCTTGCAGCAATACTTTTAGTGGCCACCGGTAAGCATGCGTACTGCTCACACAAATGAAGCCATGAGTTGTTATGATAAGTTGCCTGCAGCAAATTGTTTTGAGAGATTATGTTGTGGCCTGTCCAGTCCAGCAGCTGAATCAGAGGAGGAGGAGGCATGGGAATCAGGGTCAGCATCAAAGCAATCTGAGAGCTCCGAGGGGGAAGAAGGAATGGAGCTGGCAGAGAGAGAGGTGAAGCCTGGGCCATCTGTCAGCCCTCAGATGGAGACTCAACAGCCCCCAGGTGGCAGTTGAGGAAGAGGAGGAACAGCTAGATGCAGTACCTGACATGTGGATGAGCAGAAGACAGAGGAGAGGAGAGGAGAGAAGTGGAAATCTATGGGCCTGTCCTTGGGAAGGAAGAGTCACCGCTGCTAGCGAAGCTCCACCCTATCACTGGGGATAAAAGGCAGGGGGGCGGAAATGAATAGATGTGGCAGACAATTATTCATCTTCTGGATGGACGAACTTGTTAGCCTGCATTGAGAGAGAAACTTTTTGCCAGGGTTGCTGGCATCCTAACAAAAGATTATTTGAGTTAACTTCAGAGGGTTTATTTTGTTTCAGGAGCTGGGTCAGAACAGGTTATTGTCAGATTTTTCTGGCATTTAAGAAGCAGGAGCTGCACATATTCAAAATGCTTGGTCAGAATTTTATAAAAACTGGTTTTTCCAATTCATGCATGCAACAGAGAACACCTAGGACACATAGGATATGAGTGGACTTCAACTCCCAGAATTCCCCAGTCAGTTAGTTCACCTTATTATAAAGATATCTGATCTAAGTGACTGAAATGCAGGGTTTTTTTTTTTTAGGGAATTTCAAATCGAGGAAATTGAAAGAAATTAATAACATTCCTTGGTAAAACAGAAGGATAGGTTTGGTTTTTTTTTGCAAACTTGTAGGATATTGTCATTTATATACAAATATCCAACTATTAATCTATTAAAACTCCCCAAAATGAAGGTTTTTCTCTAGGTTGCTATTATATACTATACCACATTCCCGTTGATCCTATCCACCAGTATTAATGTTTTATATTTATAATAGAAAAAGAAAAGGAGAGGCATTAAAGGTAAAGGTTTTCTTGCACATATGTGCTAGTCGTTCCCGACTCTAGGTGGGGTTATCTTCATTTCAAATTCAAAGAGCCAGTGATGTCCGAAAACGATTCTGTGGTCATGTGGCCGGCATGACCTAATGCCGAAGGCGCACGGAATGCTGTTGCTTTCCCACCAAAGGTGGTTTCTATTTTTCAACTTGCATTTTTACCTGCTTTTGAACTGCTAGGTTGGCAGAAGCTGTGACAAGTAATGTGAGCTCACTATGTTATGCGGTGCAAGGGATTCGAACCACCAAACTGCCAACCTTTCTGATCGACAGATTCAGCATCTTAGCCACTGAGCCACCTCGTCCTTTTTCAGGTATTAGCATGTTAACGTTTCATAAAGCTACAGGGGAGTTATTGAATCAGATCAATTCTCCATTTATCCAAACTCCTGAATCCCAGAATTTGGTGGCTTTATAAAGTCAAAAAGAAGAACCTGAATGCACAAGTCTGTTGATGTCATCTAAAGGCAAAAATATATATAATTTATTGGGATGAGTGTGAGTATATGAGAGGCAATGGTGGGATTCAAAATATAATACTACCGGTTCTGTGGACATGGCTTAGTGCGTGTGGCATGGTTTGGTGGGCATGGCAGGGGAAGGATATGTAAAATCTCCATTCCCGCTCCACTCCAGGGCAAAAATACTGTAAAATCCCCATTTCCTCCCAATCTGCTGGGACTCAGGACGCAGAGAATAGATGGGGCAGGGCCAGTCAGAAGTGGTATTTTCCGGTTCTACGAAATACTCAAAATTTCCGCTACTGATTCTCCAGAACTGGTCAGAACCTGCTGAATACTACCTCTGATGAGAGGCATCAAATTTAAAAATAATCCTCATTATCTAGCATGGCACACACAGATATGAGAAGGACTAGAGAAGTTAGAACTGGAGGTTATATGCATGTGAATGTATTAATTTTCCAAGTTTTTCAGTGCAGAGAATGCCATATTTATGCCTCACAAGAAACCAAATTAATTAAATAACAGCTATGGTACCTTCAGTGAGTACAAAACACTCATCTGCAATACTCACAGTGCTTCTGTGTAATTTACAACGCTGGCATTCTCTCTGTCTCCACTGACTTGTTATTTTAATTACCCTTCTCTGAGGGGTGCTAGTTTTGTAATCTTCCTCCACTGGACATGATTGGCTCAGAATGTCTTATCTCCCCAAATCTCTCATCTCTCCATCAATCCCTGCTTTAGCCAATTTTGCTCTGTTTTTCCCCCTTTCAAGAGACACGAGAATGAGCACTACTTGCCCATAGCAAATAAACTTCATAAATAGAGAAAGCTACCACATACCTTCCATTTAACTTTTTTTTCCCACTTTCTTCCCGCTCCGGAGCTGTCCCAACTTCAGCAGCTTCATTACCTGTGTTTCTGTTGCTGGAAAAAAAGGCTATTCCTGGATCTTTCAGGGACTTTGCGGTGTCCCTGAGATCAGCAGGATGTGCCCTTCTCAATCACCATCTCTGCGGGATGGTTTAGGTCCAAATGGACCGTCCAGCGGCAGGAATTCGACTGCGATCTCGGACCACCAAGTTAGCATGTCGGGCCATTGCGACTTCAATTCTCTTCTCCCTCCAACATGCACATGTGCAATTTTGGCACGCCATAAGAAAAAGGTTAGCCATCACTGCTGTAGGGCATTGCTTGCCAAAACAACTAGACACAACTGGACACTTTCCTCCATACCATCACTCTTCTAAATACCTGTGTTTTCCAGAAAATAAGATTGGGTCTTACATTAATGTTTGCTTCAAAAGACGCATTAGGGATTACTTTCCAGTTAGGTCTTATTTTCAGGAAAATGTGGTACTAAATAAAATATACAAATATACAAATACAATAGCAGAGTTGGAAGGGACCTTGGAGGTCTTCTACTCCAACCCCCTGCCTAGTCAGGAAACCATTTCAGACAAATGGCTATCCAACATCTTCTTAAAGACTTCCAGTATTGGGGCATTCACAACTTCTAGAGGCAAGCTGTTCCACTGATTAATTGTCAGGAAATTTCTGTCAGGAAATTTCTCCTCAGTTCTAAGTTGCTTCTCTCCTTGATTAGTTTCCACCCATTGCTTCTTGTTCTACCCTCAGGTGCTTTGGAGAATAGTTTGACTCCCTCTTCATTGTGGCAACCCCTGAGATATTGGAATACTGCTGTCATGTCTCCCCTAGTCCTTCTTTTCATTAAATTAGACATACACAGTTCTTGCAACCGTTCTTCATAAGTTTTAGCCTCCAGTCCCCTAATCATCTTTGTTGCTCTTCTCTGCATTCTTTCTAGAATCTCCACATCTTTTCTACATCGTGGCGACCGAAACTGAATGCAGTATTCCAAGTGTAGTCTTACCAAGGCATTTTACAGTGGTATTAACACATCACGTGATCTTGATTCTATCCCTCTGTTTATGCAGCCTAGAACTGTGATGGCTATTTTGGCAGCTGCTGCACACTGCTGGCTCATATTTAAATGGTTATCCACTAGGACTCCAAGACCCCTCTCACAGTTACGACTATTGAGCAAGGTACCACCTATACTGTACCTGTGCATTTCATTTTTTCTTGCCTAAATGTAGAACCTTACTCTTTTCACCATTGAATTTCATTTTATTAGATAATGCCAAATGTTCAAGTTTGTCAAAATCCTTCTGTATCTTAAGCCTGTCTTCTGGAATGTTGGCCATTCCTTCCAGCTTGGTGTCATCTGAAAATTTGATGAGTTCCCCATTTATTCCCTCATCCAAATCATTGATGATTGATACTAAATGCATCCATCTTAGCTGGGGTTTATTTTGGGGGTAGGGCTTATATTACAAGCATCCTAAAAGTCTTGCTAGGGTTTATTTTCTGGTTGGTTCTTATTTTAAGGGAAACATGGTAAATAATCCCCACAAGACTGTTTTATGTCCTAAGATATCAAATCCTGTAGTAGGACTGTATTACTATTATCCTTTTCATCATCTTTCCCATTGCCTATTCTTTCAGCATCTTATGATTATCACTTTATTTTTTATATCTTGTGATTTATGCTGATTGCTTTTATTTAGTATCCTATGACTATCACTGAATGTTTTGTCTTATGATTTAATATGATTGTATTTTATGATTAGGATCATTATTTATCACTTGTTTTTATGTTCACCGAGAGCTTATGCACCAGAGACAAATTCCTTGCGTATCCAATCACACTTGATCAATAAAGAATTCTATTCTTTTCTATATTCAAAGATGGTGCTTTAAGATATAGAAATTTGTATTGCTCAATGCTTATAGTTGAAAATACTTTTTAAAAGTACTAAACATTCTTTTTCGTGGGCTTCCGTGAAGTTGTTGTAGTTTAAATAAATATATTCCTATTTAACAACTTTGAATGTGTAGATGTTAATATCATTATATGTCATGGATCTTTTAGTTAGAGCTTCTATAAATAGTATAAATAGTATAAACTTATTGTAATGTTTTATTGTATTGGTTCATTCATACTGTGTTTGAACTGCATTTAGTTATAAGCATAATAATACTGCTGCTATTTACTATTAGATGATTCTGCAATATATATTTTAATGCAGGAATTATTTACCTTTTTAAGTGAGAAAACACCATAGAGCCGCGGTGGTGCAGTGGTTAGAATGCAGTACTGCAGGCTACTTCTGCTGATCACCGGCTGCCTGCAATTTGGCAGTTCAAGTCTCACCAGGCTCAAGGTTGACTGAGCCTTCCATCTTTCCGAGGTCAGTAAAATGAGGACCCAGATTGTTGGGGGCAATAGACTGACTCTGTAAAATTGCTCAGAGAGGGCTGTAAAGCACTATGAAGTGGTATATAAGTCTAAGTGCTATTGTGCCCGCACGCCCACACGTGCACGCCCTCACGTGCGCGCGCGCATGCACACACACAGAGACACAGAGACACACACTGTTTCTGAAGAATAAAATAGAAAAAAAGGGAAGGGAAGAAACTTCCCAGCAATTCAATATGACTAGTAAAAGAAATTTTACGGACCGAAACCACTTTCAGTTAATTGCTTTCTGACATAAAGCTTACATGTGTACTATATTTTTATACCAGTGATTATTTACATGCTGTAATTCTAAACTATTTCCTATATCCTCCCACTGGACTTATGGCACTCTCCAACAAGATTTCAACCATAGCGCTTCAATTTTGCAATCTCCTGAACTCCATCTAAGTTTAGCCACTTTTGTTTATTTTGTTTCATCTTGAATATTTTCTGTGCAAATGGTTTGGGTCTCACCCTGAGGACCCTTGGCCTGCTGTGATATCTACATATTCATAATCAGTGAGCGGTAAATGAGAAGCTACGCGTTATGGTGTTAAAAAAAGTGTATACACTTTTTTCTGAACTTGAGGTCTTCCTGGACTCATAGTTTCTGTTTGTGCAACTAGTAGAAGTCACAGTCAGGGGCTTTTACCCACCTTATTGTATTATAGTAACGGCAGTCCACTGAGGACCAAGAAGTCCTGGTGACAGTAATTCATGCCTTCATTGCCATATGGTTAGACACATTCTCCATGGGGCTGCTTCTGAAAGTGGACTATCCACATGGCTGTGAAAAGTGTTTAAAATCCTGTATTGAATAAAGGTAAAGGTAAAGGTTCCCCTCACACATATGTGCTAGTTGTTCCCGACTCTATGGGTAGTGCTCATCTCTGTTTCAAAGCCAAAGAGCCAGCACTGTCCGAAGATGTCTCCATGGTCATGTGGCTGGCATGACTAAATGCCAAAGGCATACGGAATGCTGTTACTTTCCCACCAAAGGTGGTCTCTGTTTTTCTACTTGCATTTTTACATGCTTTCGAACTGCTAGGTTGGCAGAAGCTGGGACGAGTAACGGGAGCTCACTCCATTACGTGGCGCTAGGGATTCGCACCGCTGAACTGCCGACCTTTCTGATTGACAAGCTCAGCGTCTTAGCCACTGAACCACCACCTCCCTTTGGACTAAATACATACATTGATTTTTGGTCAATGAACTTTTTTTATTGATACCAGCATTATTCTGTGAGATCAGTGGTTAATTCATTGGTACAATCTAAAGTTTTCTTTCATATTTATTCTTCCAAAAGTTACACGTTGACACCTTTTGTTTTGTTTTGCATTTTTCTTCGGTCCCCTTTTGGTTCTATGGGTTTGTTTGTTTTGATTGGATCAATGTTTCCCTTCTTTTTTTGTTCACATCATAACATCATTTAAAGTTTTTTAAATCGTTATTGGGCTGAAAAATAGTGGTAACCTAAACTTGTCACCGTGGTAGCTGAATTAATGTATGAAGTAGTCAGCCTTGGCAAATATGGAAGATCTTGGCTTCAAAATTCCAAACAATTGTTGTATTTGAATCTGTCATCCATTTCTATGCTTTGTTTTAATGAAAAAGGAAATCTATACAATTTTCTCTTCCCCTCCCCCCCCCAAAACATTTGTTGTTGACTTCTGGATAAACATCAGTCATCTGTAGGATATGATGCTGATTTTGCTTATTTGACTTGGACACCACCTGACTGCAATCATATCTGGGCAGCTCACAGAATAAAAATAAACAACGATTAAGAATTCAGATAAAGGATAATAAACAAGATGCTGAATGTAATCTATAGCAACATGCAGATATTCTGCAAGGGTCGCCATCCATCTTAAATTAAAACCTGGGAGAAGAGCCAAACCTTTTAGCCTCTCCAGAATGACATCAGAGTAGGAGCCACCTAAATCTAATGCTCATGGACTAAATGTACCATACAGCAATAGCACTTAGACTTATATACCGCTTTACAGTGCTTTACAGCCCCCTCTAAGTGGTTTACAGAGTCAGCCTATTGCCCCCAACAATCTGAGTCCTCATTTCACCCATCTCAGAAGGATGGAAGGTTGAGTCAACCTTGAGCCTGGTCAGATTTGAACTGCCAAATTGCAGGCAGCGGGCAGTCAGCAGAAGTAACCTGCAGTACTGCATTCTAACCACTGTGCCACCGAGGCTCATAATACATTGATATGTATTATTTCAATGTATACACATATACATTGATACAGCAATATAAATTTGAGCATTTGATCTCTTTGACATTCACTGTCACTAACTTCATTCAGCCAGTTCTTTCGATATCCACTAAATATTCAGAAAGATAGTAATAGCAATAGCACTCAGACTTATATACTGCTTTATAGCCCTCTCTAAGCGGTTTATAGAGTAATCATATGGCTAACTGTTTAACAGTCTGGGTCCTCATTTTACCCACCTTGGAAGGATGGAAGGTTGAGTCAACCTTGAATCGGTAAGAATCGAACTGCCGAACTGCAGGCAACCGGAAGTCAGCAGAAGTAGCCTACAATACTGCATTCTAACCACTGGATCACCAAAGCTCATGGATCAACTGCATATGTGCTTTTTATGTACACATGAAAGTCCAAATGGCCACTATTTTATCTTAAATGACCCAAATGTTCTTGTAGAACAAGTGACCAAATTATATACATAAAACGAATGGCAGCATTCAAAATATATCAACAATGTCTTCAAAAAACATTTGATGTAACCAGAATTAAGGGTCTATAAAACATTTGTCCTGGGGTTTTGTTTACAGGTCAGATTTGGATTTAAATCTTGAAAGCTTGAATAGTTAGAGAACAGCCTGCATCCCTGGAAATAAAATAGAAAGTGAATTAAATGTTATACAGCACTTGGAAAGCACAAATCAAGGCACATCGTATCTTTAAATGCAAAAGTAAGATGTACCATCAAGTATATTAAAATGCTCCTTAATCAATGTTCATAGAAGGTCTCAAAAACTCCAAGCTGATGTCAGATTAGTTGTGAAATCCCATCACTTCGGGGTTTATTTTGGATTATAGGGGCAAATGGAGAGAGGTGCAGCCTTACAAACATGTTAGTATAAATAACAAGATGAGATTTTTTTTCCCCCATTGGTGTATAGAGCATGTTGGTAAGGCATCTCTATCTATCAGATGTTATGACACTCTTGCATTTCAACATCTAAAGGTTCCATCTGACTTATAGGGATAAAAACACCAGAACAGCCATCTGGATCTAACCCAGCAGTCATGCAATGACTAACCAAATGCCATCAGCAGGCCTTCTGTCTCAATCACTCCCCAGTTACTATTATTGAAGTTATTCTGCTTGTGATTCAGAGAATAATATAGTGTTATCACAAGCAGAAGCCAGCGATAGTCCTCTCCTCTGTGAATTTATTGATTTAAAGTTCTTGCATGGCTGCCCATCTTAAAAGCAGAACTCTGGACAGCTCACTACCCTGATATGAAAATAATACCGTACAAAAATAAAATAAAAGTAAAAAGCAAAAACCAGCAATAACAGAAACAGCAAAAAACAGGAAAAACCTGGAGCCTCACCCAAACTGTTTGTTTCTTTTTTCATTGATGTGTGATTTTTATTGTACAGGGTAATATAGATTAAGGCCTTAATATATGTTTCAGAGATCATAGGTTGATAATTATCTATCACAATACCAACCAGTGGTGGGATTCAAAAACTTTTTTACTACCAGTTCTGTGGGCGTCGCTTGGCTTGATGGGTGTGGCTTGGTGGGCGTGGCAAGGGAAGGATACTGTAAAATCCCATTCCCTCCCCACCTCACTAACCTGCTTTCCAGCCCCATGCTCCTGTGCAGGACAACAGAAGAAGATGCAGCTGATCAGCTGGGACTCAGGAGGCAGCGAATAGATGAAGATGGAGGCAGCCAGAGGTGGTATTTACCGGTTCTCTGAACTATTCAAAATTTCCACGACTATTTCCCCAGAACTGGTCAAAACTGGCCAAATACCACCTCTGATACCAATGCAGTCTCTTGTCTAGCATTTTAAGAAGCTGGGTTGGAATTCTCTTTTAATCAGAGGAGCATCTTAGAGCATGTTTTATTACAATGTCAAAAATAACTCTATTAAGTAGTTTAGAGGTTATTTACTGGTGATGGTCTAGATGATAAGCTTGGATACATTTCAACAAAAGGTTTTACACTACAGAGACCAAAATTGTTTCTTCTTTGAGGAACATGCTCTTCTTTTTGATTGTTGAAACTGCCACAAATCATTCTAAGAAAGAAGTTCCAACTAGTCTCAGTTAGCAATTGCCTTGTTTAGCAATAATTTGCAGTTACAGTTGTGATGACAAAGTAATGTTATGAACAATCATCACTTTTACCATCTTTGAAGGTCTGTAAAGCAAAGGAAAGTTGGAGTCAGAATATAATTAACTGCTTTGCTTTAACTTAATCAACTGAGTTGCGGATCCCAATTGTGGTTGCAAAATGAAGACTATCCATAAAGTAAAGCAATACAGTTATTATAATTCACTTTTAAGCTCAAGGAATTCACACTGCTTCAAGAAGAAACTTCAATGTGGTGATTTATCCAAATCTCTTCCAGGAGAAGCACCCACAGCAATGTCCATCCAGTAACAAAGTGCCTTGTGTTGGAAGAAATCATCTATTGATTTGATCTATTATTATAATTATTATTTATTCATTACATTTATATGCTGTTCATTTCACTCTGTAAAATGATTCTGGAAGTGATCTGGCAGTCCCTGAAATAGTTCTTTAGAGATGAAGGAATCTCCTTACTCTGGTCAAAGAGAAATTTTTAGCTCAGGGTTGAAATGAGGGGTCCTTGGTGGTCTCTGAGCTTGGTTGTTTCCTTGCAGATACAGTATGTTATAACCCAAACTAGGTAACATCACCAGCATTAAAATATCTGCAAGAAAACAGCCAAGCTCAGAAAGCACCAAGGACCCCTCCTCCTACTCTTTTCATTCCACTGGGATGGAGAGCAATTGATTTGCCTTGGCTCAAGGTTTAAGAAGAAACACTTCCTACTAGAAGATGATATTCTTCCACTAAAATACATATCTTCCCAAGTTCCCATGTAGATAGAGGGCACAGTGGTCTCTCTCACACTCCTGATATCTACTGTTTTGGGATTATCATCACATTTCCAAATTCCTTCTGAATAAGCTTCAGTTTCATTATTTTACTGGGCTTTTTAAACTGAGAAGAGGAGTGATGACTCATCAATGAGGATACTTGAAAGACCTATGGTTATCTTATCAGGGGTGGACTGCTGGGGATTCGCAGGGATTCAGGAGAACCTCTAGCTAAGATTCTGTGCAGTTTGGAGAACCCCCAAATTCCACTCCTGGCTGGTCCCACCCCTCCTGACCCTCCCAGGAGTCCCCATGCAGTCCATTTTGGATGCAGGTAAGTGCAGGGCACATGCAGAGGCTCAGGGAGGGTGAAAAATGGGCCTACCAGACATTCAAAAAGGCCACAAATGGGCCTGTTTCTGGCCTCCAGAGGGCCTCCAGAACCTGGGGAGGCCATTTTCAGCCTCCTGGAGGCTCAAGGAAAGCCTCTGCAGCCCATGGAGGCAAAAATGCCTCCCCACTATAGTGCAGGAGGCTGACTAGACCACACCCAATATGGCCACATCTACCCAGCAACCAGGCAGAAAACCCCTTGCTAAAATTTTTGAAGCCCACCCCTGAATATACTGAGTGTTGGGAGGACAGGAATGGTGAGGTCACTTTCTAGATTGCATGACAACCCTTCTGAGCACTTATGGGAGAAGGTGGTGGCTATGTGGAAATGGCCAGTATCTGCAGGAACTATGTTGAAACTAAGATGATCTTGGTTGATCAGTGGTCAGATAGAGAATCAGCATAAATTTGGTCACTGATTGAAGAAAAAGAAAGAAATATATGTGAACATAGTAGTCATTGAGTGAATATACTACAGGGAATAA
The DNA here is from genome assembly GCF_051295495.1 of Thamnophis sirtalis. Lineage (NCBI taxonomy): Eukaryota > Metazoa > Chordata > Lepidosauria > Squamata > Natricidae > Thamnophis > Thamnophis sirtalis. Next base: position 16,169,530 of record NW_028261385.1, on the reverse strand, counting down.
TCAAAATTTGATGAATATCAATATGCTGATTTTAGCAATCACAAGTAAATCTTGTGGGCGTTGAAGAGTTTTGGAAAAAACTAGTAAATGCAAAATCACCTAAAAGAAGAATTTGCAGCATTCATTATAAATTAGGAATATCACTCCTCCTGATGAATTCTGATATTCACATTTGTCTGAACCAGACTTTATTCACCCATGAATACCAATATTCACTGATATTTTAAAATTTTGTTTAAGAAAATGAGGGCTGGAGATGAAATGAATGTTAATTATTCCCAGTATCTTGTAACACATTGAATAAATCGGGGTAGCAGAGTGAACTAAGTTAATATTTAATACATTTGGTTCCAAACTGGATCTATACTACGTCCATCAGCATTTAATTTGAAATCCAAACATATTACAAAGATGTTATAGTTTGCTGATAATGTCATTAATAGCCTGAGGCTTATGGGTTTCCAGCTATGTCTGGGCATAATCGGCAAAATAGTATTTGAGGAGTTTAGATTTTTATTCTACAACCAAAGCCAGTGTTGAAAACAGAACAAAAAAAATCCTTATTAAATATTCAGATTTGTTACTAGACCAATCTTTAAAGGCACCTTAACTTAAAATTCCATGCCTAAGTTTAGTGATTAGAGGCCTTCGGTTTTAATACACAACGGTAGAGCACATAACTTGTACACAGAAGGCCCCAGATTCAATTATTAGAAATACCCATGAAATGAATCTGTTAACAGATGGTAGCAAAGATGAGATTAGAGCTAGTGACACCCTAATGGGTGAGTTGGAGAAATATTCTGAAGTACTATAAACCAGCCTTCTCTATTCCTATGCCATGGAGCTTCATGTTTGTGGCAATGTGGCAATGATTGGATTTTATGTTGCTGTCTTCACCAGGTGGTGGTAAACTTTAATGAATGCTCACCCTCACAAGTGTCAAAAACACTCAGTTAATACCTTTCAAGACCAGATCTTTCACTCCTAAGTTGTGATGACACTCTGGCTGTCTCATTGTTAAATGTCTATGAAAACAAAACTCCATTTACAGCCAAACTTTTCCTAGTTGCCAATTAAGTATTCTTATTGACTGACCCCATTATCAAGATTCCGGGAGGGGAAAATTAATAGATAAAATGTATTTCTACATCACTTTATTGTGGTTTGCTCCAGTGTAACTTTCAAAATTCATTATTAACAAAGGTTGTATTTAAGATTCCTCTGTCTACTGCTTAACAACACCCAAATTAGCCTCGATGGAATTAACTGTAATTAAGGACATTGTGAAATATGGTTGGGGCAAACAGAATTACACTGTATTACTTTATTAATAATATTCTTTAACTACACTGTAAATTGCTATTAGGCCTGCATATTATTGCCTGGATATGAAAATAGTCTTTTGCTATGCTAATCTAACACAATTTTCTTTTAAATGTAAACAAATTATACTCTATTAATATGCTGTTCTACTTACATAGTTAATTATTGTAACAGTAAGGAATAAAATTGTTCTGCTTTTTCTATTTCTGATGAAAAAAAGGGGGCTACATAAATAGTTTAATAGGGAACTAATTATGCAAAAAATTTAGATGCCTAAAATGTGTTTGTAATTACATTAAAATGGTCTTCTGTTCAAATATTGGAAAGCCTGCTAATTGGAGGCTAGCTGGAAATTTAAATATTGTGAATCAATGATTTTAATACAGTACTTTGTTTGGTTGTGTTTCTGTTCATATTTGTCTTTGGAATTGAAGTGAATATTTAAGGGGCTTTAATAAGAGGGGTTTTTGCATTTCATACCCATGTAGTTAGAAAGTGGTTACGCATGAATTTTAAACATCCACACTGCAGTATTATCCTTAATTTAGACTCAGGGTGTGTCAAACTGCTCAAAATTCTAGCAATGAAAGCAACAGTGCAAATGGAGAAGAGAGAAGGGAAAAGAGAGTGATGCAAAATATATAAAAACGCTGGAGAAAATGTAATGTGACAAGTTAACAAGAGCTGCGCAGGCTGCAAATTTCACAACTGTTTGATAAACACATGTTAACATATTACCTGTCGGCTCACATGCAGGTATTATATTTCTTCGCTCCTTGAGAATCTTCCAAATGCTCCCATTGGCTTCTGCTGACATGCCTATATCCACATGGGTGGCAAGGAAAAATAGTTCAATTTTGAATGGACATGGTGGCACAGTGGCTAAGATGCTAAGCTTGTCGATCAGAAGGTCGGGCAGTTCGGCGATTCGAATCCCCAGTGCTGCGTAACGTAGAAAAAGTAGAAAAATGGGGATCACTTTGGCGGGAAGGTAACAGCGCTCCATGTTCCTTCAGCATTTAGTCATGCCGGCCACTTGACCATGGAGAAGTCTTCGGACAGTGCTGGCTCTTCATCTTAGAAACAGAGATAAGCACTGCCCCTAAAGCTGGAAACGACTAGCACGCATGTGCGGGGGAACCTTTACCTTTACCTTACATCCATGGAAAACATTCCGGTTTTATATTTTGTTTGCAATTCCTGTTATCACACGATAGGGCAACTTTTAACCAATGTGCTGGATTAATGTAATTTCTATAACTCTCAGTGGAAAGAAATATAGGTAGTTGTTGACTTGCAACCATTTGTTTAGTGACCATTTGAAGTTACAACAGGATTGAAAAAAGTGGCATGCTATTCCTAATAAACTTACAAAGGTTGCACCAACCCCATGATCAAAATTCGGGCCCTTGGCAACTGACATGTATGTATGGTGATCATAGGATCATCATTTGCAAGCTTCTCAGCCAGCTTCCAACGATCAAAGTCAATGGGAGAAGCCAGATACATGTGAGAACATATGATTGTCTTAACAATCGCAGTGATTTGCTTAACAACCAAGAGCAAAAAGATCATAAAATTGGGTACCATTCACTTCACAATCACTTTGCTTAGCATTCTGATCCCGATTGTGGTTGTAAATTGAGGACTACCTGAAGGCAGTCTTGACCAACAGCTTCTCTTTGCAAAACCTGACTGCAATGTACTTGAAAATTTTGTACACTTTGATATCAAGGAAAGTGAAAAGTATTCACTTACTTTTCCTACTGATTCACAAATGTGAGTGCATGCACATCCACACATGCACTCCGCCATCTGCACATGCGCTTTGGCTTGAAAACGTGCCCAAATAATAAAAGGAAAACTATGAAAAAAATATTAGATACTTAATTCTACACATAATCATGGCAGCGAGAATTACAGTTGCACAAAACTGGAAAAATAATTATACACCAACAGAAGAAAACGTAATAAAAAAAATATTGGAATGTGCAGAGATGGATAGGCTCACGAAAGAATTAAAAGAGAAAGAAGAATCTGAATATTACTCCGTATGAGATTTATAGTATAATTGGCTAGAGAAAAGGGGGGGGGGAAATCAGGAAAGCAAAAAAGAAAGGAAGAAAGATCAACAAATTAAAAAAACAACTACAAAACCAGAAAATGATTAAAAGATAGAAATACAAAATAGACTGTAGCAAATAAATAATAGGAAATGGATGCAAAACGATTCAAATGTAATAAAGATTGTTATACATAGAATATATAGAATGTTGGAAGACTTCCTGTGGGAGGAGCCTGTCGCCGAAGGAGCTCAACGGAGCTCCTCAGAGTTCTGGTTTGTATATCTAATTAAGATCAATAGATATCACCCCTTTCTGGCAGAAAGGGGCAGGCAGAAGCTCAGGTGCTAGGATTTATTCGTAGTTCACAGCCCCCTTTCTTTTTTTTTTTTGGGCTGCGAACGGAGAAGAGATCCAGCGTAACTGAGCTCTTATCTCCAGCCAGATCCTCGCAGCTGCCTTTTTGCAGCCCTAGACAGACGACCCCCCCACTCAGGACAATGATAAATTGTTTAAAGCAACTTAAGGCAAACGAGCGGGTCTCACCCCTGTGATTTTTTTTTTTATAACTATCTAAATACCAGCCTAGTTTTTCCTTTGAAACTTCTTTGTGCAATTGGGATACAAAATGGCGTTTTTACTGTGTTGGTGATTGATGACGCAATTAACCGGCTTTATCTCCCCGGAGACTGCTACTCATTAACAAGCAAAATCTACAAATAATTTATTGAGAACTGACCAGGTGAAGACACTGTTTATCTGTTTATTCTCAGCTTTTATCTATAATGCCTCCCAGATCTAAGCAGGCAAAAAAATCCCCCCCGCATGTGCTTAAAGAGCTTGTTAGTAAATCGCTGCCTTTGTCTCCTACACCACCTACTGGAGATTCATTGACACAGGAGCTTTTCTTTCAAATAATTAATGACTTTAAACACGAAATTAAAGGATTTGTGCTGGATTTATGCGATAAAATACAGACTAAAATTGCTCAAATAAAGGCGGATATGTTTGAAGTTACATCTACTTTGACAGATTATATCGAAGAAATGGAGTCTAAACTGGAAACTTTGGAGGAGGCTAATTTTAATTTGACTTCTAATATTCAAACATTACAACAAGAGATTAGAAGTACTCAAGCACAACTTACAATGATAAATTATAACAGAAAGGCGTCTGCAATAAGAGTCAGAGGACTGCCTGAAAAGAAAGGAGAGAACTTGAAACAGACGTTTGTAGAAGCTTTCAGCCAAGCGGTGGGAGATCCGGGACTCAATTTTGATTGGAATATTCGAAAAATCTATCGCCAGAATTCGCGTGTAGCAGAGCAACGACAGCTTCCAAGAGACATAATTATATACTTTTTCACAAGAGAATCCAGAAATGTGATCACTCAAAAGTTCTACAATAACAGGTTACGAATCGATGGCCATGACCTGTTTGTCTTTAAAGAGATCCCGCTTCAGATGCTGCAAGCAAGGAGAGGCTATACTTTCTTAACCCAAGAACTTAGAAATCGTCAAATACAGTATAAATGGGAAGCTCCAGTTGGAATCACAGTTACATTTGAAAATCAAAGATTTCGTATTAATTCTGTTTCGGAAGCTCGGGACTTTTATTATAAAACTCTGAAGGCGGGGCTTCTTGACTCAATCGGAAATGCGGAAGGACAAGGTGAAGGAAAGACAAGCAGCAAGTCACTTGGTTACAAGAAGGAGGGAGTTGTTCCCCCCCTACTGGAGAGGCAGAAGAGCGGAAACTGAGGATTTAGTCTTATTCTCAAAGCAGCGGGACACGTGGTGATAAGGGAGAGGGTAGCCCTCTTTCTCCGAAAGGCCAGAAAAGTAAAGAATATAGATCCAGCGATGTCTTTAAAATACTTTTTAAGCCTTTGGACTGATTAAAACTTTAGGATTTCTGTTTGGTATGAAATGGTAAAGCTGTGTACTGATGAGGAATGGAAAGAAGCATTGCTTATTCTAGACAGATATTATACGGGACTTTTACAAGACTTATTTGAATCTCAATCCAAACTGCGCATGAAGTGTTTTCTGTGAGGAAAGCGGGGACTAAGATTTATTTGAATTGCGGTTTGGGATGAATGGAGCTGGGAGGAGTGGGGCAGAAAGGAAGGTGGAGCGGGATATTGATGAAGGGATCTTGGGATTGAACGAACTGGTATATGTAATTTGGTCTTGGGAGGAACAGAGACGTGAAACGAAGGGTAGGAAGATGAGTAACGAAAGCATAATTAGATTGCTCTGTATTTGAAGATAAATTGATTTTTGTATAAATTAATATTTGAATATAAGGTTGGGAAGGGCTATCTGGAGAGTCTATAGGAAGATGGGGGTAAATATCAAAGAAGTAAGGGACGAGGACAAAATATAAATGGAATGATTCACACTGGTTAAATTTTAAGAATGATGGGAGGCTGAGCATAATGCAAAAGAATTTTTAAAAAATTTTTTATTTACTTTTTCGTTTTTTTTTTCTTTTTTGGAGTGTTCTTTTTATGTTATTTTCATTATTATTGTTAATAAGATATTTTGAAGGTGAATGGTACTGAACTGTGCCGGGTGTGGGACCTGGGAAGTCGGAGGGGGTTAGGGAGGGGGGTTCATTAGGGGTGGGTGGGTGGGTGGAGATATAGCTTCAATATATAGAATAAGAAGAATACACTTGTATACTGTTGATCCTTATCTTTTCTTTTTATTTTTCTCTTTTTTTTTCTTTTCTTTTTTCTTTTTAGTGTAAAAGGAATAGAGAAATGCACCATAGTGAGAAATGGAGGAAAGGAAGAGGGAGAAGTAAGGAGGGAGGAAGAGGGGAATGTAAGGATGAGAGGGGAAGGAAGGTGAGGAAGGCGAGAAAGGAAGGCAGGAGGGCAAAGGGAAGTAGGAGGGGTGATCGTTGGAGGGAGAAAGGAAAGTTGGAGGGGGAGAAGAAGGGGTGTATGAAAGTGATAGGTTGGGTTTATGAGTTGTGTTTAGGTTGGGGTTTTTCTTTTTTTATTATTATTATTGTAAATATCCAGTATATAAGTGAATGTACAAAATTGAAAATGAAAATGAATAAAATATTTAAACATGAAAAAAAAAAGAATATATAGAATGTTATATATAGAATGAAGAAAAAAGATGTATGAAATAATATAAATGCACTATATATATATATATATATATATATATATATATATATATATATATATATATATATATATATATATATATATATATACATATAGAATCCTTCTTTTCATATATATATATATGTACAGATAAAAGAATCACAACAGATATGCAGAAGAAGTGTAATGTGTTGCAAAGATGTGAAGTTTGCATAAACAAAATAAAAAGTTTTTTTTAAAAAAAGAAAACGTGTCCAAATAGGACAGCATCAAGTCAGGGCGCATGGGCAATGGGCACATGGACGCATAGGTGGGCCCAACTGTGATTTCCACTATCGTTTTGGGTGAACCGGTCTGAACCAGCTGAATACCACCTCTGTTTGATATATGAATATCTATATATTGAAATAATATAGTGAAAATGGGTGTGTGAAGTTAACTATATTAAATTTAGTTAATTATTTTCAATGACCTTTCAGTATAGAATGCATGTGCAATCTTGCTTAAATTTGGGTAAAATCTCACGACAAAACTTAATCATATTTTATCTAACTACTCCATGGGGAGGTTAGAAAGACACACTAGGCTAAAAGATTATTTAGTCTAGTGGTTGCAAATGAAGGTAAATATATGTGTCTCAGGATAATGTTGCAGGATCCAATCTGGGACCAGAGATTTTGTCTTCCAAGCTTTTGGATTCGTGCTGGAGCCATGGCTGAAGTTACCATGAGCTACTAAAATGAAAGTGTAAGAACCAAGATAATCAAGATAATCAAAGAAAAAAAGAGTCTTCTCTTTTTATTTTGTCTGCTTGAGACAGTAGGCTGATAAATTGGAAGATGTGAATTTTAACAGAATAACAGAGTTGGAAGAGATCTTGGAGGTCTTCTAGTCCAACCCCCTGCTCAGGCAGGAAACCCTATACCATTCCAGACAAATGTCTATCCAATCCTTTCTTAAATACCTTCGGTATTAGAGCACTCACAATTTCTGGGGGCATGTCATTCCACTGATTAATTGTTAGTAAATTTCTTCTTAGTTCTGATTTGCTTTTCTCCTTGATTAGTTTCAATCCATTGCTTGTTGGAGAATATGTTGACCCCCTCTTCTTTGTGGCAACCCCTTAGATATTGGATCATGCTATCATGTCACTCTTAATCCTTCTTTTCATTAAATTAGACATACACAATTCATGCAACCGTTATTCTTACATTTTAGTCTTCAATCCTCTAATCATTTTTGTTGCTCTTCTCTGCATTCTTTCTAGAGTCTCAACATTTTTTTTTTTATTTTGAGGTGATCAAAGCTGGTGGTCTTACCAAGGCATTATGAAGTGTTATTAACATCACGTGATCTTGACTCTGTTAATGGAAGTCAGGACTGGGTTAGATTTTTAGCAGCTGCAGCACACTATTGGCTTATATTTAAGTGACTGTCCTCATGGACTCCAAGGTTTAGACTGAATTCTGTTCAGAAAGCAAGAGGTTTTTTTTAGAAAGATATAAAGGATAATTAAAAGAGATGGAAACGGAGATTTCAGAGGGATTTTACAGTAACCATTGGCTATGTTAACAATAAGACAAATGGGCACAAATTGAATAATGCAAAGCAATTGAATTGGCAAATAAACCAGGGAAATGGCTGAATCATAAATTATGAAGAGAAGGAGAAAATAATATTGAAACTACAAGAGGGAGACACTGTGTCTATGGATAATAAGTAAAGATAAAGGTTCCCTTCGCACATATTTGCTAGTCGTTCCCGACTCTAGGGGGCAGTGCTCATCTCTATTTAAAAGCCAAATAGCCAGCACTGTTCGAAGACGTCTCCGTGGTCATGGGGCCAGCATGACTAAATGCCAAAGGCACACAAAATGTTGTTACCTTCCCACCAAAGGTGGTTCCTATTTTTCTACTTGCATTTTTACATGCATTCGAGCTGCTTGGTTGGCAGGAGCTGGGACAAGTAACAGGGGATCAATCCGTTATGCAGCGCTAGGGATTCGAGCCGCCGAACTGCCAACCTTTCTGATTGACAAGCTCATCTTATTCTAGTCTGTATAAAGGACAAAATATTCTTTTTGAGAAAGTAGATGAATATCTTAGAAAACAAAATTTACCAGGAATTACAGAAAGAAAAAGGACAACTTAGGAATGGACCAATAACAATATAGGGTGTTTCAGAAGCAATTATAATGAGTAAACCAGGAAAGATGCCTGGATCAGATGGACTTTGAGGATGAACTTATACAACCTTTACAAAACATGACGAATTGTATTCTACAAGAAGGGTACCAGAGACTAGAAAGAGTCTAATATACATTAGTACCTAAAAAGGGACAAGATTTGATTTCAGCAAGAAATTAAAAATCAATATCATTTCTGATAACAGCTACAAGTTGTTTATAATGATTTTAGCTGAAAGGTTTAAAATAATTTTGCAAACATTTATTCATGAGGATCAACGTAATTTTTATGTAAAAGAGAGTTGAAAGACAAAGCTAATACTGTGCTGGATATTTTGGAATATTTGAAACAGTACATATACTGGAAAAAAAGCCACATTGATCATTTAGATACGGAGAAGGCTTTTGACAATTTGAATTGGACTTTTTTGACTAAGGTTTTAGAAATTAATGAATTTTGGGCAGAATGGATGAAATTAATTTGTATTTCATAGACAGTACAACTAATCTTTGTTGTGTCAATAGCATGAAGGGACATTTTATCATGCTTGGTGAATGTGTAAAAAAACAACAGCAACAACAAAAGGATGCAAATATATAACAGGAATTCAGAAGATTTTAAAGACTAAAATACAGTTGAAACCAGAAGACTTTCTTTTGGGATAATGGACAGGCAACTAGAAAAATGTTCATGGAATTTTTTTTATATATATGAAAACTGTAGCAAAGTTATTAGATGCTCAAAAGTGGAAAGGCTCCATGCTACACAATAGAAGAATGGTTGGTCAAGATGATGGAAGTTGTAGAGATGGTTAAATTAACTTCTTTGAATAGAGAAAAGACACACATAAAATAATAGAGAAAAGTCTGCATACAGACGGGAGGTTAAACAACTAGCCTTATGGTGCAACGAGAACAATCTTGAACGGAATACACTCAAAACCATAGAAGTGTGGGTTTTGGAAGAAAACCTCCTATACTACCACCTCTTACAATACTAGACAACACAGTACCAAGAGTAGAGAACTAGGTTCTATCATATCTCAACACTTAAAATGGACACCTAACATCAAAAGCGTCATCAGAAAACCACAACAAAGAATGTTCTTTTTTCGCCAACTCAGGAACTTCAAACTGCCCAAAGAGCTTCTGATTCAGTTCTACAGAGGAATTATCGAGTCCATCATCTGCACCTCCATAACTGTCTGGTTTGGCTCTTCAACCAAACAAGACAAAAATTGACTTCAATGAATAATTAGAAATGCAGGGGAAAAAAATGCTACTAATTTGCCTTCCATTGAGGGCCTGTACAGTACATGAGTCAAAAAGAAGGCTGTGAAAATATCTACAGACCCCTCACATCCTGGACATAAATTGTTTCAACTTCTACCCTCAAAACAAAGCTACAGGGCACTGCACACCAGAACAACTAGACACAAGGACAGTTTTCCCCCAAAATGCCATCACTCTGCTTAACAATTAATTCCCACAACACTGTCAAATAATTTCCTAAGACTATATCATTATTATTATACAATTGTATCACAGCAGCCAGTTGTTTTGCCGGATTTGGCATTGGTTACTAGTCGGGCCCCACCCAGGGGCCTAGGACGTCGTAACGTATTTTCGTAATATGCGTGCAGATCCAAGCAGTGCGGCTTTTTGCATTTGACTGATGGTGATTTTGTCAATTTTTAACTGTTTTAAATGTAATTCCAGTGCTTTTGGAATAGCACCCAGTGTGCCAATTACCACTGGAATTACCACTGCTGGTTTGTGCCATAGTCGTTGAATTTCGATTTTTAAGTCCTGGTATCTTGCGATTTTTTCAAGTTCCTTCTCGGCGACCCTGCTATCACCTGGTATTGCGATGTCTATGATTGTGACCTTATTTTTCTCAACCAGTGTGATGTCTGGTGTATTATGCGCCAGTATTTTGTCGGTTTGTATACGGAAATCCCACAAGATCTTAACCATCTGATTTTCGGTGACTTTTTCAGGCTGATGTTCCCACCAGTTTGTTGCTGTTTTAATATTATAATTTTTGCACAAATTCCAATGGATCATTTGTGCTACTGAATTGTGCCGCAATTTATAATCAGTCTGCGCAATTTTTTTACAGCAGCTGAGTATGTGATCAACAGTTTCATCAGCTTCTTTGCAAAGTCTGCATTTGGCATCATCAGAGGATTTTTCGATTTTGGCCTTAATGGCATTTGTGCAGATAGCTTGTTCTTGCGCAGCCAGGATTAGTGACTCTGTTTCTTTCTTTAATGTACCTGTTTTTAACCATAACCAAGTTTGTTCACTGTCCACTTTATCTTTTATTTTTTCCAGAAATTGACCATGCAGTGCTTTGTTCTGCCAACTCTCCATTCTTGATTTTATCACATCTTTTCTGTATTCTTGTTTTGTCTGTTGGGCCTTCAGTAGATTTTTGTTCTTTACTTCGATTAATAGATGTTCTTGACTTTCTTTTAAATAATCAGCCAGTGCATGTTTTTCCTCTTCAACTGTTTGCTTCACTTGTAATAATCCTCTGCCACCTGATTTTCGGGGCAGATACAGTCTATCAGTATCACCACGTGGATGTAAACTGTAGTGCATTGTCATTAGTTTCCTGGTTTTTCGGTCCAAAAGGTCCAAATCAGCTTGTGTCCAGTTAACTATGCCAGCTGTGTATCTTATAACTGGTATTGCCCAGGTATTTATGGCCTTGATTGTATTTCCACCATTCAATTTAGATTTCAAAATTTTCCTAACTCTGTTGGTGTACTCTCGCCTGACAATAGTTTTTACTTCTCCATGCTTGATGTTATCCAACTGCAGAATGCCTAAGTATTTGTAGGCTTCATTTTCTTTGCATTTAATTAGTTGGCCATTGGGCATTTCAATTCCCTCAGATGCAGTGATTTTGCCCCTTTTTATGGATACAGTGGCGCATTTTTCCATGCCAAACTGCATTGAAATATCGGTGCTGAATACTCGGACTGTATTTGTCAATGATTGGATTTCTATTTCTGACTTTCCATAGAGTTTCAAATCATCCATATATAGTAAATGCGAAATTTTTTCAGCTTTTTTGGCTGTTTGGTAGCCTAATTTCATTTTTTTTAAGATTACTGATAGTGGGATCATTGCGATGATGAAGAGAAGAGGTGAAAGTGAATCACCCTGGAAAATTCCTCGCTTGATATTAACCATTCCGTAGCACTCATTCCCTACTGCCAACTCAGTTCTCCATTGTTTCATTGCCTTTTCAGTAAAGGATGTAATATTTTTGCTAATGCCAGTTGTTTCTAAGCATTTTATGATCCAACTATGTGGCAGTGAGTCAAATGCCTTTTTGTAATCAATCCAGACCATATTCAAGTTCGTTTTTCTGTTCTTACAATTTTCTAATATCATTTTATCAATTAGAAGCTGATCTTTTGTGCCCCTGCTCCTTCTTTTGTTGCCTTTTTGCTCTACTGGCAAGATGTTGTTTGTTTCCAAATAATCCATCATGTTATCTGCAATAATGCCTGTGAGTAATTTGAAGGTTGTTGGCAAGCATGTTATTGGTCTATAGTTTTCAGGTGTTGTTCCTTTAGTTGGATCTTTCTGAATCAAGTATGTTTTTCCAGTTGTCAACCATTCATCAATTTGGCCCTTTTGTAAAATTTCATTCAGTTGCCTGGCTAATATTGCATGTAAACTGGTCAGATATTTGAGCCAGAAACCATGTAATTGGTCCTTTCCAGGTGATGTCCAATTCTTTACCTTTTTAACTCGATTTTTGATCATCTCAGTTGTTATTTCTAATACTTGCATTTGTTTGTTGCCAATGCTTTTCTCAAAGTCATGTATCCACTTTGCTTCCTTGTTGTAGTCCTTTGCATTTTCCCACAATTCTTTCCAGAATTCAACTGTGGCCTGCTTTTCTGGTTTTTCACTTTTGGTGTCACCATTCACATTAAGACTTTGATAAAAACACCGTTGGTCTGATCGAAATTGCTGATTTTGTTTATATTGGATGATTCGTGCCTCATATCTTTCAATTTTTCTAGCTGTTGCTGTTATCTGCTGTTTTACAATCTCTACAGCTTCATTGATGTTTCTTGTATCCAAGCTATATCTTCTGATTAGCCGATCTATGATTTTGTTGTTTTTAAGCCGTTCTCATGCATGTTCTTTAAGTTACTAGCATCTGCCCTTAATTTTTTGATTTTTTGTTCTAAACGGATTTTCCACTTTGGCTTTGATGCTTTTTCTGTTGTGTGACTAGGTACTTTAATTTTAATGCCTAGTTCATTAGTGACTATTACAGCTGCGCTGTACATTAACTGGTTTGTTTCCAAGATGGATCCCGGTTCAATTGTTGAAAACACTGCATTAACCATTTTCATGATAGGGGCCAAAATTTTCTTAGGCACAGTTTTTAGTGATGGTAAACGTTGCCTTTCCTCATTAAGCAGAAAATGCTCCATGATCTTATCCTTCAATTCTTTTTGTTTTTGAGTTAGTTCATCAGTTGGTTCAATGATAACTGGTTCTAGTGGTGGTGATGTTATTTCCTCCCCGAGAGCTTCTTCTGGGAGTTCTACTATAATGTCTTTAGTTGTGTCTTGAATATCAGTTATTTCCGCTTGTGATATTGTTTTTGGGTTTTGCAATTTGCCTGAATCTCCTCATGTTCAACTTCACTAAACACTTTATTCCGTATAATAAATCGCCTTTGATCAGCTAGTCATTGTTCACTAACATTTGAATCTGGATATTGTTGTTTCCATAATTCATACATTCGCTTTAAATATCCTCTTTTTTCTGGCTCTGAGTTGTAGTAACAGGCCATTATGGCACGGTTTTCATCTGCACTATATTTTTGTCGTTTTGTTGGCTGGTCCACTTGTAGCCCACTTGTCGACGGATGTCCAGGGACCCCAACATCCGCCACGGCCCTTGTTAACCCGCACGACGACCGATGCGGTATGGAATTCTTATTCGTTTTTTTCACCATATTGTATGGGTTGGCGGGGTTTTTTTTACGGGACCAGATGCCAACCTGATCCCAACCTTCCTCCTTTCTCATCCGGGCTTGGGACCGGCAACGGCGGAGTTGTTGTTGTTGTTGTTGTTGTTGTTGTTGTTGTTGTTATTATTATTATTATTATTATTATTATTATTATTATTATTATTATTATTATTATACAATTGTATCACAGCGGCCAGTTGTTTCGCCGGATTTGGCATTGGTTACTAGTCGGGCCCCACCCAGGGGCCTAGGACGTCGTAATGTATTTTCTTAATATGCGTGCAGATCCAAGCAGTGCGGCTTTCTGCATTTGACTGATGGTGATTTTGTCAATTTTTAACTGTTTTAAATGTAATTCCAGTGCTTTTGGAATAGCACCCAGTGTGCCAATTACCACTGGAGTTACCACTGCTGGTTTGTGCCATAGTCGTTGAATTTCGATTTTTAAGTCCTGGTATCTTGCGATTTTTTCATGTTCCTTCTCGGCGACCCTGCTATCACCTGGTATTGCGATGTCTATGATTGTGACCTTATTTTTCTCAACCAGTGTGATGTCTGGTGTATTATGCGCCAGTATTTTGTCGGTTTGTATACGGAAATCCCACAAGATCTTGACCATCTGATTTTCGGTGACTTTTTCAGGCTGATGTTCCCACCAGTTTGTTGCTGTTTGGTTTTGCAATTTGCCTGAATTTCCTCAAGTTCAACTTCACTAAACACTTTATTCCATATAATAAATCGCCTTTGATCTGCTAGTCATTGTTCACTAACATTTGAATCTGGATATTTGTTGTTTCCATAATTCATACATTCGCTTTAAATAACCTCTTTTTTCTGGCTCTGAGTTGTAGTAACAGGCCATTATGGCACGGTTTTCATCTGCACTATATTTTTGTCATTTTGTTGGCTGGTCCACTTGTAGCCCACTTGTCGACGGATGTCCAGGGACCCCAACATCCACCACGGCCCTTGTTAACCCGCACGATGACTGATGCGGTATAAAATTTTTATTCGTTTCTTTCACCATATTGTATGGGTTGGCGGGGTTTTTTTATGGGGCCAGGTTGCCAACCTGACCCCAACCCTCCTCCTTTCTCATCCGGGCTTGGGGCCGGCAACGGCGGAGTTGTTGTTGTTGTTGTTGTTGTTGTTGTTGTTATTATTATTATTATTATTCTCTTCCTTCCTAGTATCTATCTCCTCCCACATATGACTATAACTATGTGGCTTGTATGTTTAAATTTTATATTGTTTTATTTGCTTACTAGTACAATTTGATAGCTTATTAGTAACCTTGACTATCACTAAATGTTGTATCTTGATGAATGTATTCTATTTTATTTTTCTTTATGTACACTGAGAACATATACACCAAAGACAAATTCCTTGTGTGTCCAATCTCATTTGGCCAATAAAGAATTCTATGTTAATAAATGAGTGGAAACCTCTTATAGATTTTTTGCATGAAACAGAAACAATGCACTTTTATGACTTGTGATTTCAATGATTTTAAAAAAACGGATAATAGAAAACAGTGATCTTTTTTAAATCATAGAATAAGAGATAATTTGTAATCCTATTTGTATTTGCCCTGGAAGCAATCAGAAGTTTTCTTCTATTTCTTTTCATTGTTTCTTTCCTTTTATTTTTTCTTCCCTCTCTCTTTCTTTGTTCTCTTCATTCTGCATTAATTTGTGTTAGTTTTTATGTTCTCCTTAAAACTTTTAATAAAAAATATATATGCTATGTATAAAAAAAAGAGGAACACAAGGAGCCCGACTTCCATGGAGACCCCTTTTAGTATCCAACAGGCTCCATGTCACACCTGATCTCATTTTATATTTTAAGATATTTTAATTTTTCCAAATGGGAAGCTAACCAGACTGCAAAGAAAATACCAGCTTCTGGTGGCAAGATTGTTTAAAAATAAAAATGATCGGGGATGTCACCCAGTGCTTTATCTGTAATTGGCCTTCCTCGTTAAATCAGTGTTTTGTGACATGCCACACTCACCACAATAGCTGCTTCGCAAATGCGCCCATACGTTCAACATTCCAAGAATATCAAATCACTCTTTCTTCATGGGTCAAAGATTGGCAGTTAAGGGACAGAGTAAAATTTTGTTGCAAACTGCTTGCTATTTCTTAAAGAGGACCAAGTGTTTGTTCAAATAAATGAGGAGCTGGCGTGCCAATATTGACAGTTCTTGGAGGACGTTACCAGAGATGTCTTCAAATGCTTTGCCTTTGGAACAGGAGAAAACTGGGGCCTGGGACAAGAGCAATTCTGTTGACTGAGCTCAATTTGCTTCTCAAGCGGACCGAATGTCACATTTGATTCTGTCCGGAGTGCGTCATGTCCATTCTTCTGATCTGCAACCATATGAGGCTGCCTATGAAGCCGTTAGTGAACGTATAGCCTATAAACCGTTAATTCTACTTTGCAATTTAACCGTGCCTAAAATCTCATTGGGGGTACTCAAGGATAAGTGGCTTGATTCATCGTGAGCTCGTGGATCGATATGAAAGATCTCTGAATGGCAGCACCCACATGAAACAACTTGGAAGGGAAATGTGGAAACAGATTGTGGCACAAAGCAAGGGATAGATTTCCAAATGGCTAATCTCCAGCCACCCACACAAGTTGTGTCTCTCTTTAGCACCTTTCTCGGTTGCTAAGTCTCACATCTAGGATGAAAAAAAATAATAATAATTAGGGAGAGAAATTGCTGCAGATTATGTACAAAAATTATACACTGGGGTGTTGAAGAACGAGTGTGTGTGTGTGTGTGTGTGTGTGTGTGTACTTGTTGTATGTAATACAACAAGACCACCTGTGAAAACCTATGAAAATATGTATGTATGTATGTATGTATGTATGTATGTATGTATCAGTGGTGGGATTCAAATAATTTAACAACTGGTTCTCTGTACTAATGACCAGGTGGGTAGGCGAGGCTTAGTGGTCATGTGACTGTGTGGGCGTGGCCAACTCAACATTACTCAGGTTGATGGGCGCTTTGTCTTAGCTGTTACAATGTAACCAGAGAGGCAGTTTCTGTAAGCAGGGCAATAAAGATTAGGCTAAAAACAACACCAGAATGTTTCCTTCCTGCCTTCCTTAGCCCTGTAAAGTGAAAAAAATAAATAAAAGGAGGTTTCTTCCAACAATCAGTTCTCTGAACTACTTAGAAAGTTACCAACCGGTTCTCCTGAATAGGTGCAAACTGGCTGAATCCCACCACTGGTATGTATGTATATGTATATCACATCATCACAAACAACAACAACAATTATAAGGCTGTGTGACATAAGATACTGCATGGCTAACAAAACACACAGACAAATGGGTGTAAGCAAATATTTCAGGACCATAAGAAGGAGGTCTGGTGCTAAGTAAGAAGGTGAAAATTACTGAATAGAGGCTGCCTGCAGGTCTAAAATTATTCAGTCAGTTCCAGGGAAATGGGAGGGGGGGACAGTCAGTGTGTGTGTGTGTGTGTGTGTGTGTGTGTGTGTGTGTGTGTCATCAAGAACAACAATGCAAACTTCCACTTGTCTTAAGCATCTCAAGAATGCTTCTGTCCCTAAAACTGTGAGGCAATTCAGACTTGGTTTTTCAACCTTCTCAATGCTTTGCAGATTCTCAGAAGTTCCCTTCTTCGTTACATTCATATTTTCTTGTTATCTAATGTTACTCTAGAAGATTATTTTTATTTAGATCACCTTTCAGTCTGATGAGACGCTCCAAATATAATTAACCTTGTCTTTTTTAAAAAACAACAACAACAACATAATGTCGGTAACAGAAAAGCAGAGGGGAAAGAATATGCAGGGAAAAATAAGTTATGAGTAATAGTTCCTCATACACCACACTACTTAATTATAATAAATACAATTGGATTGTCTAGGCTTTATTTACTTATTCCTCACATTTACATAGCCGCTATCTCACACACATGAGTCTGGGATGTGTACATTACAAAACAAAACGTAGAAAGAAAACTTTAAAAACATTCCCTAATAAGAACATCAATATTATTTTAAAAAGACAAGCAGAGAATATCTTTGGTGTTACAGATAATACGGCCAACTCAACATTGCTTCATTTCCCCGAGGTCCTCGGCCCTTTTGAGATAACCATGTTTTGAGGAACCTCTAGAAGGCTACCAAGGATGGGGAGCTGGGGGGGGGGAATTTGGCCGGTTCGGACCAGTTCACCAGAACCAGTATTGGAAATCTATGCCATCTTATTTGCCGTCGCTGAAGGGGATCACATGACCATCGGATGCTGTAATCGTGATAAATATGAACCAGGGGCCAAGGATGTGAATTTTGATTACATGACATTGGGGATGTTGCAATGGTCGTGAAGATGTGAAATATGGTCATAAGCAATGGTGAGATACGACCAGTATGCCCTGGTACAGGCGTACCGGTGCCTGCTGGGAGCACCAGGTACCGTTCCAGTATGGTGCTCTGGAGGGCCCAAACGCCCACTCACCCTCCTTACCTGTATTTGAGCTGATTGGGGCTTTCGCAGACGCGCACGGAGCGTACGCCGCCTGTGCGACACTCCGCTGAGCAGCTGGAACACGGTGGATGCCCGGCCCTGTGGCAGCATCCCGGTTCCAATGGGATCCGGGACCCACCACTGTTCATAAGTCACTTTTTTCAGTGCTGTTGTATCTTTGAATGGTCACTAAACAAACAGTTGTAAGTTAAGGACTACCTGTTACTCTTTTACTAGATCTGACGGGATGCATTTAATCACTCCAGAGTGCCTGAAATCATTTGTATTTAGGATCCAAAGCACCCAACTCCAAACATTTGTTCTGATGCCTTCAAAGCTTTTGATGCCTTTTTTTATTATGAAGAATTAAAACTGGAAAGATGTGTTAATGACACACAAAGTCATATCCTGGGACAGCTATGATTAGTTTCAAGCATCTTACCTTGTAGGTGCTTATTACTTAATCTTTATAATGTCAAAATGAAAACAAGAGGTGTAGTTTAGTGCAGCAATGCAAATACTGGTAATTCTTTACTTACAACAGTTCATAGAGTGGCCATTCAAAATTACAGCAGCACTGAAAAAAAGTGACTTATGACCCTGTTCCACAATTACAACCGCTGCAGCATCTCCATGGTCACATGATCGAAATTTGAAGGCTTGGCAACTCATATTTATGATGGTTTCAGTGTGATCCACTTTTACAACCTTCTGACCCACGAAGTCAATGGGGAAGCCAGATTCACTTAACAACCATGTTACTCAATAACTGCAGTGATCTAGTTAAGAACTTTGGCAGGAAAGGTCATTACATGGGCCAAACGTCACTCAACAAATGTTTAACTTTGCAGCAGAAATTTTGGGCTCAGTTGTGGGTTGCAAGTTGAGGACTATCTGTAAGCCTAAGGGCCAATGTATAGATCACAAGGCATACCGTATTTTTCGAAGTATAAGATGCACCTTTTCCCTCAAAAAAGAGGCTGAAAATCTGGGTCCGTTTTATACACCGAATACAGCATTTTTTGCCTCCTGAAATCCCACCCCCTTCACCAAAATGGCCATGCATAGCCTTTAGGAGGCTTTCAGAGAGCTCCTGGGGGCTGGGGAGGGCAGAAATGAGCAAAAAAATGGCCCATTTTTTGCTCAATTTTGACTGCCCCCAACCCCCGGGAACACTCTATAAGCCTCCTAAAGGCTATCCATGCCCCCCCCCCTTTTTTTTTTACAAAAAACAGGCCATTTTTTGCTCGTTTTTGGCACCCTCCAGGAGCACTCTACAAGGCTATTCATGGCTTTAAAAAAAAACAGGCCCATTTTTTTGAAAAACAGGCCATTTTTTGGGAGGTTTGCAGAGTACAAAAACTTTTTTTTTAATTTGTCTCTTCAAAACTTTGGTGCGTCCTATATTCCGAAAAATGTGGTATTTTATGACTTGCCCCATGCTGCTTCCTCTTGTGGACACCCATATCTTCCTTATTTTTTCTAACTAGCTAATCCAGCTAGGAATGTGCTGTCTGCTCAACTGAATTCCTTCTACTATTCCCCCAGATTTATTAGCTATGGATAAAGAAAGACTATGGTACCCTCATTTTCCTAGATAAGATCTCAGAATCCATCCACCAGGGCAATAACACTTTTCCTGATTTAGTCTTCAAACGGCTTCTTTGGTATTCAAGAAAGAAGCTCTTCAGATATTGTTGATGTCTTGTCTGTGCATCTGACAGATGTCTACAGTGCCTGAAGTCCTCAGTGATGCTTAGAATGTAATTATGCTTGTAGATCCTTCACCATTCCCCATTACACTGCGTTTACCAAGAAAGTCATAGAATTAAAGAGGCATTTTAATAAAGCCACCTTGAGAGCTCTAGGGATTGTGAGGTGGGGAAACCAAAGGAAAACTAAAATATTAATTAATGCCTCAATTTCATGGGTTTCACAGGGCAAAATCCATCTGGTGCAAGTCATTTGTGGATATCTGTAATGCCTTACAAGGTCTACCTTGAATTCTCATTAAATGAAAAAGGAAGCACATTATTCTTACCAGTCTTTTTGAGTAGGATGGAATTGATCTAGTCTAAATAAAATTTTATTGTCAGGCAATGGAAAGAAATGTTTGCTCTTTCACCCATCATACCAATCAAATGAGGGGAGAGAACAGCAGGAGAGGAGGGGAGGGGAGGAGAGAGGAATGGAGGGGAGGAAAGGAGGGGAGCAGTAGAGAGAAGAGCACAGCAGACAACGAGGGAGGAGAAGAGAGAGGGGAGCAGGGGAGGCGAAGAGAGGGGAGGAGAGGAGAGATGAATGGAGGGGAGTCAAGGAGGGGAGCAGGGGAAAGGGGAAGAGGGGAGGGGAGCAGGGGGAGGGAGTAGAGAGAAGAGAGGACCAGAGAATGGGAGAGGGGAAGAGGGCAGAGGAGGGGAGGAGAGAGATCAGAGGAGAGCAGAGGAGAGGAGGAAGGGACTGCTTTAGCTACTATACATTTTATTCATTTTTTAAAACCCCTGGTAAAATTGAATCTCACTGGAAGAGTTCTTAGTTAGTTCTTCCCAGAAACAGGAGATTATGAAAATTCAGAATACATTGCATCTAATTTGGTTAATTCTAATTTGACTCCAGTAGATTTTGTTTGGTGGCAAAACCTTTTATCTGATTCTGTTTCACAAGAACTGAATTGGTTGCCGTTTTTTAATTTTTTTGTCATTTGAATCCAGGCTTTACAATATATGTCTTTTTCCCCCTGCAGGGCAGCTCTCTGAATAGATATACAGAAACAATAATAAAAGTACAATTAAAACCATATCAAACAGTTAAAAGCACATCAGCATAAAATATGCAAGAGCTTTTTCACTCCCCATTCTTTAAAAAAAAAAAAGCTTATATGAAGCCTTGTGGAACAAGAACATTTTTATAATTTATAATTATTACATTTATTTATTTGGCTTTCAAGGAAGATGGTATTTTAAAACTCAGCGCAACGAAAGCTAAGCAGTTCTAAGTTCTATTAATTGTAGTGCCAACAGACTAAAGTTTTGGTGTTCAAAACAATTTCCTGGGATAAGCTACGGGATGTGGTGGCTCAGGAGCTAAGACGCTGAGCTTGTCAATCAGAAAGGTCGGTAGTTTGGCAGTTTGAATCCCTAGCGCTGCATAATGGTGTGAGTTGCCGTTAGTTGTCCCAGCTTCTGCCAACCTAACAATTTGAAAGCATGTAAAAATGCAAATAGAAAAATAGGAACCACCTTTGGTGGGCAGGTAACAGCATTCCGTGAGCCTTCGGCATTTAGTCATGCTGTCCACATGACCACGGAGATGTCTTCGGACAGCGCTGGCTCATTGGCTTTGAAACGGAGATGAGCACCAACCCCTAGAGTCAGGAATGACTAGCACATATATACAAGGGAAACCTTTACCTTAAGCTTTGAACAGAATGGATTTTCTTCTGAGTAATTGCACAAGATCCTGTAGCTGATATTTTACTTTTGCACTGAAATCAGGGAGTGGATAGTGTCTTCATTTTAAAAAGAATTTAAACCTCCTATATTTATTTAATCCCATGGAATTATGATGGGCTTCTCTTTTTTAATTTGTTTTAATACGTTTTAATTTGGTCAAATGAAAATGTTCAGGTTGTTCGATCAATAGACACCAAACAGTCCCTTCCTTATTTAGGTAGGAACCTTATTTAGACGTGAGGATTGTGATCTGGTGGGAAAGGAAGGAAAAAACAGAAAATCCTCAGAACCCTCCATTGCTTTGATCTGAGATGCCAAAAGCCAGCTCAGTGTTATGGTTGAGTAATAAATCCCTTTAAGATGTTATTTGACTTTGTAATGGAAATGTTAACAGACGTTTCGCCACAGCAGCAGAAGTGGGCAGTGTTAGAATGTGGCACACAGGCAGAGCCATAATTGCTTCTGACTGGCACATCTTCCCGAGTGTTCGTGGCACTGGGCAGGTTTTGATCATGGAAGCTCTTTCACCTGAAACAAATGAGGTCTAATTAGCACAATCTGAAAAATCAGTGCTCATTGGTAATATGATTAATGAGCACTTGATAGCCTGCAAATATCACTGGAATGGATTGTTTGAGAAGGATGTAGGCAGAAATAACATTTCTTCTCTTGATTTTCTTCGAGGCACATGAGCGCGCAAGTGGATTCATAGAAGCTGTTTATTCCAGGACAGCAAATACATTTTTGAGGGGCAAACATTAGGATGTGGGGCGGTAGTGGGATTCAAATAATTTAACAACCGGTTCTCTGTCCTAATGATTTCTTCCAACAACCAGTTCGCCAAACTGTTTAGAAAGTTACCAACCGGTTCTCCTGAAGTGGTGCGAACTGGCTGAATCCCACCACTGATGTGGGGAGAAAACACAATTGATCCCAGGCAAAGTGGGTATTCAGTTTTTCTTTTTTCTTTTATTTTTATTTTATGTATTTATTTAGCTTGTCAAACATGTAAAACACGACAGGTATAAGTCTAAGCATAAATATGAACACAGTAAAGGGGTATGAAAAAATGGAGAAAGTAGGACAAGGAAGGTAGGCACACTGGTGCGCTTATGCATGCTCCTTACAGACCTCTTAGGAATGGGGTGAGGTCAACAGTAGACAGTCTTAGGTTAAAATTATGGGGGTTTGGGGAAGAAACCACAGAGTCAGGTAGTGCATTCCTGGCATTAACCACTCTGTTGCCGAAGTCATATTTTCTGCAATCGAGTTTGGAACTGTTTACCTTGAGTTTGTATCTATTGTTTGCTCGCGCATTATCGTGGTTGAAGCTAAAGTAGTCATTGACAGGTAGGACTTTTAAAAAGTAGATACCTTTAAAACTATCCGATTCCAAAGAGTAAAACCCAGGGGTCAACCTGAAATGTAGGCATGTTTGAAAGTAGAATGCCGTGTTCGCAAAATATACATGTTCCAGGAAATGTTGTTCATAGTCCAATCTGAAGAGAAAGCAGGACTGAGCAGCAAAATAGCTGAATTAAAAATGTATTAGGAATCATTCTGCAGCAGCAGAAAAGAATAATTCTGGACACACGACCAAATGCAATATTCGGCTTGATGGAGAAACACCAATTTCACTTAAAAAGCAAGAACGGTAAGCCTCTAGATCTTAGGATGGGGAGATACGCGCGTAAGGGTGAAATCAAACAAGGCAGATTTCATGGCTGAAAAATGCAGAGTAAAGTCCTGGCTGCAATGGGCCTGAAAGCTTTTGCCTTTGATGTATGAATTTCAATATCGGTAGAAATGAAGTGAATTAAAAAAAAGAAAAAGGAATCCCTTCTCACCCCCATGGGTGGTCTCTCGAGCTCTCTGCCAGAGACCTGGGACTTTGAGGATTCTGCATTGTATCTTAGCTACTCCTAATAGCTGGACGGAGAGTTCTGATGTTGTCCCTGGGATCTGTTGAAGCTACTCAACCACTTTGAAACTTTATTTTCCATATGCTCTCTAGTTCCTCCTTCAGGCCCCCCAAGGCTTCTCATAGTTCTTCTTCCTAATGTTGCCACTACTTGGCACTGCTACAACTATCACTGCAGCTGTCTTCGGGCTCCTTGTCTACTACCACAGTGTCTGGTTGATTAGCTAGTACTTGCTTCTCTGTCTGAATCCAGAAGTCCCACAAAATCTTAGCCTTCTTATTCTACAGGACCTTCTATGAGATCTCACACCTGGGCTTGGGAGGCTCTAACCCCGTGATGGTGAACCTATAGCACAGGTGACACACGGAGCCCACTCTGCAGGCATGCAAGCTGTATCCCAGCTCAGCTCCATCACGCATGCGCATGCGCCTCCCGCTGGCCAGCAGTTTTTTGGGGCTCTGCTCCACATGTGGGAGGTGCGCATGTGGGAAGCGTGCATTTGCATGGGGATGGGGGTAATGCACACATGCGCAGGGGTCATGTGTGCATGAATGGAGGGTGGGGGTCATGCGCACATGCATAGGGGGGGCAACATGGGGGTGCAGCCCCCATGCCCCGTTTTTGGTTTCAGGAGGCTTCAGCGAGGCCTGCTAGGCCCAAAACAGGGCATGGAGGGGTTGTGCACATGTGCGGGGTGCCACGTGGGGTTGCGTGCATGCACAGGGTGTTGTGTGTGCATGCGCAGGGGTGTGGGCATGTGCATGCGTGATTATGTGGTATGCAAGGTCAAAAAGATTAGCCATCAGTGTTCTAACCCATACGTTGTGCAGATGTTCTTGTACACAACATCAGCTATTTGATTGTACCTTTCAGTGCATGCTGGTTTTTTTCTGCCTGCATGTTATAACCTGCCACTATGCGTTGAGCTGTCTCTCAGGCCACTCTGCATAAATTGCCCCCTGAGTCCTGTTTAGTGTGATGGACCCCAGCTTCTGTGGATCTGTTGCTTAGTGCCTGTCCTTATCCTGCTAAGATCAATCCTTCTGTTCTGCCTTTTAGCCCAGTCCTTTCCAGCTGTATTAATTAATTAATTAATTAATTAATTAATTAATTAATTAATTAATTAATTCCTACCAGAATTCATTCATTCAATTTCTGTAGCAGTCGCTTCAGCTAACTGTCAATGGTACAACCCATGCAAGGTTTTATCTTGCCATGGACTTGATCTACTTGGTCTTTCTCCCATGTCTGTTGTGGCCTCAAGTATTTTCTCAGCAGCTCATCTTTGGATGCTGTCTTATTGATGCAGTCCTGGATATTCTGGATAGGGGCTTTGACATTCACCAGTCTCTGCATCTTTCTAGTTGGTGTACAGTCTCCGGGTCTTGGGTTTGGGGTGCAAACCTCTATACATTGTGATGAGCTTCCAGGTTGTCCATCTTCAGCCAACTCACTATCCCAGCAAGGTGTCTCATCACTAGCAGAGTGTTGAATGGCATGGATCTCTCCCCCCCCCCCGCCCAATTGAGCTGGCTCCTTATCTTTTAGTGGTATTTGGATGCTCCTGTTTTCCTTGATTCTTCATCATGGTGTGTAGATGACTGTGGGATACCAAGGTACATGTAGCTAGTCTGTATGTCTACTATGTGATCCATTGGTGGTTACACCCCACCCCCCTTAATTGCATCCCTTCTCTACATTACCTGGCTACCCTTCTCCAGTCGACATCCCAGTGTCTTCACTGTAATCCAGTCTCATTTACATTTATTATACAGCTTGATGTAGGGAGGTGACTAAGGATAATTCCACTCTTGAACTTGAATCCATATCCAGTCCTTGTATTATCTGGCTGAAGAGGTTCAAGCCAATGTAGATCAGCAGCAGGAAGAATGTCTCACCTTGATATGTGCTGCACTTGATGGCCTCTTGTGCAAGCTGTCTTGAGTTGACTTCCTGTTTTGTCTTCCACAATCCCAATAAGTTCTTGAGAAGGTCCTTAATGTTGTATCACACAGGCATCTGCAGAAACATTGGTGTCTCTTTCCTATAGTCAATCCAGGCTGTGCTCAGATTGAGGTGACTAGTCTTTGAAAGTTCAACAACTGCTCCATTTATGAGCAACTGGTGTATAGAGAGCCGAGGTGGCGCAGTGGTTAAATGCAGCACTGCAGGCTACTTCAGCTGACTGCAGTTCTGCAGTTCGGCTGTTCAAATCTCACCGGCTCAGGTTTGACTCAGCCTCCCATCCTTCCGAGGTGGGTAAAATGAGAACCCGGATTGTTGTTGCGGGCAATATGCTGACTCTGTAAACCGCTTAGAGAGGGCTGAAAGCCCTATGAAGCAGTATATAAGTCTAACTGCTATTGCTATTGCTATTGCTACTGCTACTGCTACTGCTACTGCTATTGCTATTGCTATTTTGAGTCTTGAGTGTGATTCCAAATGCCCTTCTGAACTGTGCTCATGGAGTGGCCCATATGGTCCTATAGCTTGATAGCTATGATGCTGATAGAACTTTCCCTGTTGTGGGGAAGCAGGTTATTGGCTAGTAGTTGGATGGAGTTTCTTTCATGTTCAGCACTGTCCCTCTGTCAGGGTTCCAAATAGCATCCAAAAGTAAATCAGAGTCCAAGGCAAAGTATTGCTCACAGTTCCAATTTATTAAGAGAGCCATGTTGGCACATCTGGAAAAACCCGGACCTGAAAGCTTTCCAGTTTTCCCCACCCAGTTGAAAGTTCAAGATCCTGCCCCCACAACCACATGATCCAATGCCATGCTGGCAGTTCCACCCATCCAGTTCTGGTCAGGTGCAGGGGTGCAAAGGCAAAGGATGACCTTGGCTTTCTAGAAAGAATTTTGTTATGCCTACATAGCATCTAACCCCATACAATCTCCCCTCCCATTTTCCCACAATAGAAAATGCATGGTACAATAATAGAAAGTGTGGCAGGCCAAAGATCCAAAAGAAAAGATGGCTGCAGGCCCGACACCCTCCTTGGGTTATCCAACCTGGATGGGAGCCTGTTGCTAGGCATTCATGTACTGCCTCTTTAATTTCTTTAGTCAGTAGGTGTGGATCATGTCCAGATAGGAGCTGCTTAGCTCTTCATGTGTTTGATGCACTGTTGGATATCTGCTTCTGTGATAATAACGTGTTCATGCCTTGGAGATTGCTTTCAGGTCCTACAGCCACTTTGCACTGCTGTTATGTGTCTTCTCTTTCTCCCATATGCTCTTTCTGTGCTATTCAGTTTCTGCTGTATATAATATATAGCATTTATAGTGGAAGGCTATAAATATATAGCATTTATTGTGAAAATGTGCACTACTTATGCAGATTGTTACATTTGGTTCTTGGTGGAAATGTAGTTTATTGTTTTTATTGTCCTTTCATCGAAGAATGCCTGTGCAATCCTGTTTAACATTAATTGAAATTGTGTTTTGTCTAATTATCCCAATTTGAGGAGGGAAGTGTTTAATGGATGTGCTAGGCGATTTAGTCTAGTGGTTGGTTTGTGGCTCCACATGAACAAATCCTGCAATTGCAAATGCTGAACAAACTTTGTTAGCTACCAAGTAAAAGGGCGTATACACTAGGTCAGTGATGGCAAACCTTTTTCTTACAGCGTGCCAAAATTGTGTACCCACTCAATCTCCCTGCCCACCTATGCATGCACGCGCGACCCCTCCCCAGGCTCCGGAGGCTTTCCTGAAGCCTGGGGAGGGCAAAAGCTGACAGCTGGCATGCCACCAAATATGGCTCTGTGTGCCATAGGTTCACCATCATGGCACTAGGTAAAAGGGAGGGGGAAATGACATAACATGCATGATAATGTCATCATGTAAATAAAATCAATTGTGTAATTTTTAATCATTTACACAAGAACATCCATGAGACACCTTCAAGATTTCTACCAGACGCTTAGGTATTTTTGGGGGGTGGCTAGCTTGCGATAGCTAGCTTTGTTCACAAGACAGCTTTTTGTCTGTAGAAATTCTCAGTCATCCAGGTCAAGGTTACCCCAAAGGTACTTTTTCAGGAGGCAACTGGACTTTCTTGTTTTCTTTTGAAGACCTTTCACTTCTCATCCAAGAAGCTTCTTCAGCCCTGACAGGAGAGTTGGGAATGGGAGGATTTATATTCCTAGATATTAAGGATTTGGGATAATCGTGACCTAATGGCTGAGAAGCTCTACAGACTTTTAGCTATACAATTTGGGATGAACATCCTTGGAATGGTGTGGGAGTAGGAATGGATTTCCAGAAGAAAAAAAATGCAGATTACATGAACCAGGAGCACTACTCAGGTGACCCCGAGGGCACAGGTAACCTCCAAGGGCTTCAACGGCCTTCTAAAAGGATGCAGATGACCAGCTGTCTGCAGGGAATATAAATCCTTCCATTCCCCACTGTCAGAACTGAAGAAGCTTCTTGGATGAGAAGCAAAACGTCTTCAAAAGAAAAAAAACAAGAAAGTCCAGTTGCCTCCTGAAAAAAGCACCTTTCGGACAAGCTTGACCTGGATGACTGACAATCTCTACAGGCTTTTAGCTATACAATTTGGGATGAACATTCTTTGAATGATGTGGGAGTAGGAATGGATTTCCAGAAGAAAAAAAATGCAGACTACAGGAATCAGACCTACTACTCAGGTGACCCTAAGAACACAGATAAACCTCCAAGTGCTTCCAAGACCCTCTAAAAGGATGCAAATTGCCAATGTCCATTCTTGAATTGTAGGCAATACTCTGTAGAGTATTGCGCCATCAACAAACTGGAAGAAGGAAGACTTGCCTACAACTCAAGAATGGACATTGAAAGTCACAAATTTAGCCGAGATGGCTAAAATATCGGCATATCTTAAAGATCATTCAAATGAGAGATATAAACGAGACTGGAAAAAATGGATTGACTATATACAAAATAAATACGGGACCAAGAAATTCCAGTTAGCCTATGCTTAAGATCAGAAATGATTTAAATTGTTTAAACTTAGTTCAGCAAGAAGAAGCTAAGGTCAATGCAGAATGTCATTAATTTCTTTGTTTCTTTTTTCTCAATAGATTTTAGACTGTGTTTGTTAAAAATCCATACCGTGTACGAGTTCTGGGAAGTTGGGGGGGGGAGGAGGAGGGGGGTTGGGGGGTGGAGGGAGGGAGGGGCATACAAAAAAAATTGTACTTCGATGTTTTATTGATTGAGGAATGTTGAAATATTTGTGTTTTAAAAGAAATAAAACTTTTGAACTAAAAAAAATAAAAAAATAAAAGGATGCAAATTGCCAGCTGTCTGCAAGGAATATAAATCCTTCCATTCCCCACTGTCCTGCCAGAGCTGAAGAAGCTTCTTGGATGAGAAGCAAAACGTCTTCAAAAGGAAAAAAAAAACAAGAAAGTCCAGTTGCCTCCTGAAAAAGCACCTTTGGGGACAAGCTTGACCTGGATGACTGACAATCTCTACAGGCTTTTAGCTATACAATTTGGGATGAACATTCTTTGAATGATGTGGGAGTAGGAATGGATTTCCAGAAGAAAAAAAATGCAGACAACAGGAATCAGACCTACTACTCAGGTGACCCTAAGAACACAGATAAACCTCCAAGTGCTTCCAAGACCCTCTAAAAGGATGCAAATTGCCAATGTCCATTCTTGAATTGTAGGCAATACTCTGTAGAGTATTGCGCCATCAACAAACTGGAAGAAGGAAGACTTGCCTACAACTCAAGAATGGACATTGAAAGTCACAAATTTAGCCGAGATGGCTAAAATATCGGCATATCTTAAAGATCATTCAAATGAGAGATATAAACGAGACTGGAAAAAATGGATTGACTATATACAAAATAAATACGGGACCAAGAAATTCCAGTTAGCCTATGCTTAAGATCAGAAATGATTTAAATTGTTTAAACTTAGTTCAGCAAGAAGAAGCTAAGGTCAATGCAGAATGTCATTAATTTCTTTGTTTCTTTTTTCTCAATAGATTTTAGACTGTGTTTGTTAAAAATCCATACCGTGTACGAGTTCTGGGAAGTTGGGGGGGGGAGGAGGAGGGGGGTTGGGGGGTGGAGGGAGGGAGGGGCATACAAAAAAAATTGTACTTCGATGTTTTATTGATTGAGGAATGTTGAAATATTTGTGTTTTAAAAGAAATAAAACTTTTGAACTAAAAAAAATAAAAAAATAAAAGGATGCAAATTGCCAGCTGTCTGCAAGGAATATAAATCCTTCCATTCCCCACTGTCCTGCCACAGCTGAAGAAGCTTCTTGGATGAGAAGCAAAACGTCTTCAAAAGAAAAAAAAAACAAGAAAGTCCAGTTGCCTCCTGAAAAAGCACCTTTGGGGACAAGCTTGACCCGGATGACTGACAATCTCTACAGGCTTTTAGCTATACAATTTGGGATGAACATTCTTTGAATGATGTGGGAGTAGGAATGGATTTCCAGAAGAAAAAAATGCAGACTACAGGAATCAGACCTACTACTCAGGTGACCCTAAGAACACAGATAAACCTCCAAGTGCTTCCAAGACCCTCTAAAAGGATGCAAATTGCCAATGTCCATTCTTGAATTGTAGGCAATACTCTGTAGAGTATTGCGCCATCAACAAACTGGAAGAAGGAAGACTTGCCTACAACTCAAGAATGGACATTGAAAGTCACAAATTTAGCCGAGATGGCTAAAATATCGGCATATCTTAAAGATCACTCAAATGAGAGATATAAACGAGACTGGAAAAAATGGATTGACTATATACAAAATAAATACGGGACCAAGAAATTCCAGCTAGCCTATGCTTAAGATCAGAAATGATTTAAATTGTTTAAACTTAGTTCAGCAAGAAGAAGCTAAGGTCAATGCAGAATGTCATTAATTTCTTTGTTTCTTTTTTCTCAATAGATTTTAGACTGTGTTTGTTAAAAATCCATACCGTGTACGAGTTCTGGGAAGTCGGGGGGAAGGAGGAGGAGGGTTGGGGGGTGGAGGGAGGGAGGGGCATACAAAAAAAATTGTACTTCGATGTTTTATTGATTGAGGAATGTTGAAATATTTGTGTTTTAAAAGAAATAAAACTTTTGAACTAAAAAAAATAAAAAAATAAAAGGATGCAAATTGCCAGCTGTCTGCAAGGAATATAAATCCTTCCATTCCCCACTGTCCTGCCAGAGCTGAAGAAGCTTCTTGGAGGAGAAGCAAAATGTCTTCAAAAGAAAAAACAAGAAAGTCCAGTTGCCTCCTGAAAAAAAGCACCTTTGGGAAGACATCTTTTTGTTCCTAGAAGAAAAAGGAAGCAGTTGTTGTTGATTTCAGAATTTTGCCCCCCTTGTTTTTGCTCCAGAGGTATGAACTTTGGAATGCAACAGTGTGTCCGGTGGACATGCTACAGCTGTTAAGGACCCGTGTTTCAACTTTATTTGCTAAAGTATGTGATGATCGTTATGGTCTCAGGCTTGGCGCAAGCAAGGAAGCAAGCAAGCAGAATGGACATACATACTTAATGATTTTACTCTCCAGCATTTGCAATCCGTAAGAACAATTGTGTGCCACTGGAGACACGTCGAAGCAGCCCTGGCAAGCCATCAGCATGGTTCCCAGCAACGACTGCATGTGGCAGCATGCATTCAAAGTAAAAAATTAATTTACAAATGGGCTTCAAGGTACCCAGCAGATGGGAGAAATAGCAAGGTCCCGGGCAATCCCCCTCCTCTTTTAACCCTTGAGATGATCAAACTCAGGCAAGCCGTAAAAGATAATTGCAGCCTCTTGGATCCGATCTATTGAAAAGATAACCAGAGAAGGATGGAGGAAAAACCTGCTTGCTTTAAAAGTGAAACACCTGTAGTTATACTGCTTGCTAAGAAATATTGGCAGGAGACAGAAGTGCACCGGGAAACATCGAAATGGTTTCCGCTGATATACATCTAGAGGAGGAGAGGGGTCAGTGAAATGTTGCAGATCTAGAAGACAGCTTCTCCTGGTCTTCGGAGACTTACTTTGCTGGCTTCACACCAGTGGGCTGACCTCTATTCTTGATCACATTCGTTCTTTTCTTTTCATCTGCTTAGGCAAAGCCTGGAGTAGTACAGGTGGTGTTCTGACCTGGACTTCCCCAAAAAGCACAAGGCAGAGTCCTGGTCCCGAAAAAAACCCCTCTGATTAAACGCCTGTGAATTCCTCTCATTCACTTTCAGTCTTTCAAAGGAGTAATTATGACTACAGACTTTATCTATCTTGGAAAGCTGCCATGTAAATATTGTCCAAATGAGGTGCTGTGCAAGGATCTGAGATTCACGGACAGATCTTTACACTCCTGAAACGAATCTAATGACCAAACAAACAAATTATTTCCTGCAAAAGCCCATTCCCCTTTCATTCCTCTTTTATTTTCTACCGGAGGGGAAAATCACCTTCCACCTGTGACTTTACTCCCAAGTCGACCCTGATTTCATAGCTATTCTTTTCTTCTGGCAGCTCTGCGCATGCACACACTGGGAACAGGCTCCAGCTGTTCCTCTGCCTCACTGCTGTCTAGCTCCGAAGGCAGCTGAGAATTGCCAGACAGCCCTGGCCCCATCTCTGCCTCTGACACAGAGCCCATATCAGAGCCTTCTCCAGCTTCCCGGACTGGCCCATCTCTGTGATCATTGGATCAAAATTCACTTTTTGTGACTTTCTGACAAGCAAAATCAATGGGGAAGCCACATTCACTTCTAACCACCATGGTTCTAACTAAACAACTGCAGTGATTCATGGTGATTCACGGTGGCAAGAAAGTGAAAAATGGGGCAAAGCTGTCCCACTTAGCGACAGACACTTTGGGCTCAATTGTGGTCATAAGTGGAGGATTACCTGTATCTTAATGTTAAAGGGAAGGAGCCACTGTTTCTGGATACCCTCCAGAAGGTGGGTTCTCCATCTACTTTCTCAATAATCATTAAATGGGCAGGCAAAATCTAACTTAAGTCAAACAGTCCAAAACAGGAGTGGGTTGCTGCCGGTTCGGCCCGGTTCGGCTGAACTGGTAATGGAATTCAGGCCTGGGTCACAGAACCAGCAGTGAGCCAGGCCTGGCATGCCCCTGAACTGGTCTTCTGCCATTGCCGGCATGGTTTTGTGCATGCGCAGAGCACTTTTTAGTTAAATGCACATGCGCAAGCAAAGCACATGCACAGCGAACTGGCACTAACCAGCTCAGGAACCCACCCCAGTCCAAACATAATGAAGATCTCAACCATAAGTGGTAACAGCCAACATTTTGAACTGGGTGCAGAAGCCTATGGACAACCTGCAAAAATCAGTGAAATCTGGATGTTGAGATGTTCATCATTCAGTGAGTAGAGACCTGCCTCCTGCAACAGTTTGGTCTTGTTAATAGACTTCAAGGGCTGCTCATGTAGAGCAAATACAGCAATCCAAGTGTGGGATTATGAGGTGTGAGATAATGAGATTATGTTGCCAAAGTATCCTGATTTGTGAAAGGACACAAATCACTGTTTCACCAGCTAAAGCTGAGCGAAGACTGTCCTGGCCATGCCCTTTGTAAGAGCCAACTCTTCAAATGGAGAAACTATTCTCCAAAGGACCTGAGGGAAGAACAAGAAGCAATGGGTGGAAACTAATCAAAGAGAGAAGCAACTTAGAACTGAGGAGAAATTTCCTGACAGTTAGAACAATTAATCAGTGGAAAAACTTGCCTCCAGAAGTTGTGAATGCCCCAACACTGGAAGTCTTTGAGATGTTGGATAGCCATTTGTCTAAAATGGTATAAGGTTCCTGCCTAGGCAAGGGGTTGATCTAGAAGACCTCCAAGTTCCCTTCCAACTCTGCTGTTGTATTGTAAGATTGCGGGCAAAAGGAGGAGGGAATGGCAAAGGATGAGATGATTAGATAGTGCTGTGATGGCACGTGGAGCCATTTCTGAGGACATTGCCCTGTCAGCTCCGGTGTGCATGTGCCCGCTGGCCAGATGGTTTTGATCTTGATTTTCGGCCATTTTTTGCCCTCCGGAGGCTTCAGGGAAGCCTCCTGAACCCTCTGGAGGTAGAAAAACCTCCCAATGGGCAACCCCACTGGAGGGTCACGTGCATGCATGGGGGGGGGAGGCACATAGAATTATGGGTGTGGGAACTCGTAGATATGACACACACACACACCGCTCCCTCTGCTTTTGGCACATGATGGCAAAAAGGTTAGCCATCACTGACATAGTGTCATGAACACAATAAATATGAATTTGGGCAAACTCCAAGAGAGAGTGATGTGCTGTGGTCCATGGGGGTCAGGAAGAGTAGGACACAACTTACAGTAGCAACTGAACAATAAACAACAATTTCAAATGGAGCCCTTTATTTATAGGCCTTTGGTGATAATGCTATTGTATCCATTGCACTGGGACACGATGGCTCAGTGCTTAAGACGCTGAGCTTGTTGTTCAGAAGGTTGGCAGTTCAGCAGTTCGAATCCCTAGCACCACGTAACAGAGTGAGCTCCCATTATTTGTCCCAGTTTCTGCTAACCTAGCAGTTCAAAAGCATGTGAAAATGCATGTAGAAAAATAGGGACCACCTTTGGTGGGAAGGTAACAGTGTTCTGTGCGCCTTCAGCATTTAGTCATGCCGGCCACATAACCATGGAGATGTCTTTGGACAGCGCTGGCTCTTCGGCTTTGAAACAGAGATGGGCACCACCCCGTAGAGTCAGGAACGACTAGCACATATGTGCAGGGGAACCTTTACCTATCCATTGGTAAAGATTCTAAATGATGTGGAAGCGAAGGTTTTCTGAACATAGAGTAACTAGCATCTTTGTGGAATTCAGCCTGAATCACTTCTGAATGAACATGGATATAGGTGTCCCAGGATAATGTTGTAGGATCTAATCTGGGTTGATCACTGGGACCAGAGGTTCTGTTTCCTGAGCTTTTGGACTCGCACTGGAGCCTATCTTCAGGGAACTTCTCTCTAGCTCAGAAGTTTGGAAGCCAAAATCTCTGGTCCCAATAACTGACCCAGATTGGACCCTGAATCTCTTCTGTTGCATTCAACTCATCAGACCTTGGACAAGACTTCCATCACACCTCTTGCTTAGCCAGAGACAGAAGTATATTAACCTGAACAAATGGTCTCTGGTTTGTGCATTTGCCTTCTCCCATCTATTTTTTCCTGATTAAAAAAAAAAGCAATGCCTGTTTCCTAGGAGCCCAGTCACTGAGCTTCTTTGTTGATAGAGAGCCGTCTGTGCCTTTGATACCTTAGCTCAAGCATCTCTTCTGCTCTAAAAAGCAATTGAGCAAGAAGAGCAGTCACAAGAATGATCCACTAACAAATGCAGGAGGCTAACAGACTATCTCTTCACTATATGCATCTGTCTCCACTGACTTCTTTAATAAAAGATGCATCTTTCCTCTATTGTTTTGGTTAAAAGAAGATGCTCCAGAGGAAATTCTGACACATGTAAATACCTGCATGATTGCCAAGGTATGACCCAACCAGTTAATCTATCCGAATCTCTGTAAATTGGCCAAAGAGGCTGAGTGATGAAAATAGTCTGAAATATTTCCATTTCCAAGAGAGTCGAGTTCAGTCTTTTCCCCATGAGAACATTCAGATATGCTAGCTGGGAAATTTGAAGAATGGTAGTCTCGACGTACTTAATGAGTGCCAAGTTAAAGAGGCTGAACTAAGATAATCACAAACTTGAGCATCCTTTTTGGTTTCGTGTAATTAGATTTGGGGGTGGGGTTGTCCCCTATTCTTCACTGCACAGCTTTTGTTGAGAAAATCTAATTCAATCAAGTGGTGCCAAACTCCCCATGTTTTCTTTTTATATCCTATGATGAAATCATGTTCAAGAGAATGCTGGCTTGGCTAATGAACAGTCAAGAAAGCTATTGAAGGAAGAACCTTCCTTCTGCAAAGACCTGCCCAAATAAGAACAATAAGAAATACCAACTTTCATTAAAAAAAATATAAATGGACAATAAGACACCACCCCAAAAAAGAATAGTCTATGTCAGGTGCCTGGAATATTAAGAGATTCAGGTAGTTCAAATGAATATAAAGATTTATTGCAAACTTAAGCTCTCTACAAGAATCTGACCCACTAACAGCCAGGGAAAATGAGCGGGAGATAAGAAAGGCATTCAAAGGTGGGTTGGAGCTCTTGCAGGCACACAGGGAAAGGTGGGTTGGATTTAGATCTCTTGCGGGCACACAGGGACTCATGACCTATGACACATTTGGCCCCTCCTTCAAGCTCAGCCTGGTCATCTCCTACAATCTATTCCTAAAAAAAATTAAGGCTAACATTTAGGTGACAAAATGGGCAGCACACACACTGGGGAAAAAATACAATCTTGGAGAACTTTTTAGCTTAGAAAAATAAAGAAGAAACTGAAGTCATCATAAAATGTTATGAAACTTTTCATGGAATGGGAAAATTGAACAGATTTCTCCTTCATCCTTGAAGCTGTATCATGGGAATTTCAGGAGAAACAAAAGGACATCATTCTTTCCACCTCACTCATAGCTAAACTTAGGAAATTTGCTACTCAGAGATGGTATTAAAGACTGCATAACTTTAAAATGACATCACTTGCATTCGTTGAAAACAAGGTTATTAGTGGTTACACACCACGTTCCTTTTCTCTAAAAAGACTGATCCTATGATTAAGCATAAATAATGGTTACTAACTAAATTCACACACATGGCAAGCAAATCACTTTTTAATTTAGCATAATGTAAGGTAAAGGTAAAGATTCCACTCGCATATATGTGCTAGTCGTTCCTGACTCAAGGGGGCAGTGCTCATCTCCGTTTCAAAGCCGAAGAGCCAGCACTGTCCGAAGACATCTCCATGGTCATGTGGCTGGCATGACTAAATGCTGAAGGTACACAGAACATTGTTACCTTCCCACCAAAGGTGGTCCCTATTTTTCTACTTGCATTTTTACGTGCTTTCGAACTGCTAGGTTGGCAGAAGCTGGGACAAGTAGCAATAGCAATAGCAATAGCAGTTAGACATATACTGCTTCATAGGGCTTTCAGCTTTCTCTAAACGGTTTACAGAGTCAGCATATTGCCCCCACAGTCTGGATCCTCATTTCACCCACCTCGGAAGGATGGAAGGCTGAGTCAACCTTGAGCCGGTGAGATTTGAACAGCTGAACTGCAGATAGCAGTCAGCTGAAGTGGCCTGCAGTACTGCACTCTAACCACTGCCCCACCTCGGCTCTTTTTTCCTTCCAAACGGGAGCTCACTCTGTTACGCGGTGCTAGGGATTCGAACTGCCAAACTGCTGACCTTTCTGATTGACAAGCTCAGCATCTTAGCCACTGAGCCACCCTGTCCTTCTTAGCATGATGAAACAGAGGAATGGGAAGAACATCCTTATAGTAATATTCTGCTTGTGGCCTTCCATTAATAATTGGTTGTACACTGAAAGACTATATTTCTAGTCTAGAAGGAATCTTGGCATATCTGAATGTCATTGCTGATGTAATAAAAACAACTACCACATCTAGTACAGCGACATCAACTACCACAAAAAGCAGGATCAACTTTGGAAGAAAAAAAAACACCATCAGGCGTCAACCAACCCACCGACTGGGTCAAGAAGAACTGAGCAAACTCAATGAATACAAAATGGTGGTTGCTTCTGCCCTCTTGAGTTGATGGAAAGCCAGTGGAGAAAAGTGAACAACTTGCCTTAGCCTTAAATGAAAACCCTGATCTTGATGCTCACCGATAAATTTTATGATTGTGAATACTGTAAGTTAATGCTCCTCTGTGTTAAATGTTTTCTTTGGACCTCTGATCATTTTGGAAATGCATCGTTTGGTGATATCAAACTGTGCAGTGACAACCTAAGGAGAAAACATGGGAAATTATATATTTATTCATTAAATTTCTACATGGTGCATCTCACTTAGGTCAGCGGTGCCCAATTTTTGTGGCTTAGTGACCCAATTGGGGTGGGGAGAGGGCAGGGGTGGGTTTCAACCGGTTTGCGGTGGTCCCTGTGAACCGGTTGGTCGGCAAACCCGGAAGTAAGTAACTTCCGGGAACGGCGAAGGCCCCACCTGCCCGCCCGCGCTCCTTACCTGGTTTTGATGAATTCTGCGCTTCCACGCATGCGCAGGACGCATACAGCACCTGCGCGATCCTCCAGGATCAGCTGGAGCATCGCACAGACACTAGTACGCATG
The DNA here is from genome assembly GCF_051295495.1 of Thamnophis sirtalis. NCBI lineage: Eukaryota > Metazoa > Chordata > Lepidosauria > Squamata > Natricidae > Thamnophis > Thamnophis sirtalis. Next base: position 16,131,721 of record NW_028261385.1, on the reverse strand, counting down.
CGTGCGCCACACGCGTGCACGAGGACACCACCGGCCCTGTTCCAACCGAATCGGTTGGAACGGGGCGAGAAACCCACCCCTGGGAGAGGGGAATGGGACTGTGCAACCCACAGGATGGCACGCACATGCATGCACACACACAACTCAGCTAGTTTAGCTGTGCACGCATGCATGTGCATGTCAACCCACCACTCACATGAGTTGAGCTGCATGTGCTTGTGTTCTGACCCAGCTCACCAAACACAACAAACCCTTCGAAGTGAACTCAAAGATTCCTTTAATTTGGAGTGCTGGCAGCCCCAGCAAAAAGTTTCTCTCTCACTGCAGGCTAACAAGTCCATCCAGCCAGAAGATGAATAGTTGTCCATCACACATATTCATCCACCCCTGCCTTTTATTCTGTGGGTTCCTACCAGTTCAGACCAGTCCAGCCGAACTTGTAGTGGTTTGGCAGTCTGGGTCACTAGAACCAGCAGCAACCCAGGCCTGACATGCTCCCAAACTGGTTCGCCATTTTTTTCTCTTGTTTTTTTGCTTATGCACAAAGCAGTGTTCATTGCACTGCACATGCGTGCACAGCCCACAACAAACATGCATGCATGAAACACCCACGAGTGAACTGGCAGTGGTAACTGCTGGAACCCATCCCTGCTTTTAGCCCCACAGCTAGGATGGGGCTTTGCTAGCAGCAGTGGCTCTTCCGTCCCAAGGACTGGCCCATAGATTTCCACTGGTCTCCTCTCCTTTGCCTTTTGTGCATCCGTGTATAAAGCACTGGACCCAGCTGTTCTTCCACTTCCTCATCAACCCTCTCCAGACCTGGGGGCTGCTGACTCTCCATCTGAGAGAAGGTTGGAAGGAGGGTTGGGATAAATAAATACCCAGGCAGTGCCAATATATAGAAGATGCAAGTCCTTTTGAAGGAAAGTATGACAAGGAGCCTGTCAGGAGGGAAGATGTTTGATTGTTCGACGGAAAATTGAGATTTTGTGCAAGTGCAGTTTTCTCAAGCAAATGAGATGTTTATTTATATCTTCTAGGCATATCCTTCAAACCCAAGTTACCCATTCTTCTATGAAGTAGGATCCCATCAATGCTTGAGAATGGCAGCTAAATAGGGTGCTTAAAATTGGAAAGTTGACCTCTTTGTCATTATCCTAATTGAAATTTAAAACAAAAGACATTCAAGAATAGCAGAAGTCATTTGTTTTAGGAACAGTTCTCTGCAAGTTCAAACTGAAACAGTCTCTTTGGCCTCCTGCTTCTTTGCCTATTCTACAGAATTTATGGCTCAGCAGGGAATCTTAGTTATGGACTGAGTTATGGCACACAACGAGGATTGTAAACTGAGGAAAATGCTGTAAACTATGGTAGGGTTTTAAGGTTTGCATGGGACTTTTTTCGCTTCTCAAGCTCCCCAAAAATCCACATTTTCTAATCTGAAAGAGAGAAAGAGAGAACAGCTGGGATGTTTGGGAAACGAAATCTGGATCAAAGACATGGAAAAAAATGAATGTAATGATGAGAGCCACAACAGCTGATGAATGGGAAATATTCTTGCGCTGGGATTCCCACCTGGGCGGGGAACATTTGCTGCTTCATTTCCTCCTCAGAAGTGTTGGAGAAGGTACACACACAACCATCAGCTGAAAGGCTGAAGGACGCCAGAATCCTCCTGAAAGCCTCAGTGAATTCTGAATGGAAGAAGCGTTAGGAGGAGGAGGGGGGAGAGAGAGAACAGGATGTGTTTTAATCGTCTCATAACTCATCAAGCATGCTTCCTCCAAGTCATTCCCCAGACACACAGCTTTTCCAGAAGGAGTTTATCTGTCCATGAGTTAAATATTTTCAGACATGTTCCGAAAGAAAATAGAGAAGGCTGGGCTTGAAAAAGTGGCATACTCTTGCACAAGATGTTTATGCAATGGGGATTGTGACAGAGGAAAAATGCTCTGGGGAGCTTTTACAGGCTGCTGTAATGTCATTCCTTAGGCTGCAGATGAAATATAAGGCCATGTGTAACCCACAAGGCAAGGAATCTTTTTTTTTTTTTTGATGGCAAAGATGATGGAAAGAGGACTTCTGTTTTAATCCTTCACTTCCAGAACTTTTAGGGAGAAGAGCTATCTCAGAAACTGATCTGCTTCTCACAGTGCCAATTCTATCAGGGTTCAACCTGAATTGGGGCCTTTGCTGTGTTAGACAATAGCAATAGCAATAGCAGTTAGACTTATATACCGCTTCATAGGGCTTTCAGCCCTCTCTAAGCAGTTTACAGAGTCAGTATATCGCCCCCACAGTCTGGGTCCTCATTTCACCCACCTCGGAAGGATGGAAGGCTGAGTCAACCTTGAGCCAGTGAGATTAGAACCGCTGAACTGCAGATAACAGTCAGCTGAAGTGGCCTGCAGTACTGCACCCTAACCATTGCGCCACCTCGGCTCTTATAGCAATAGCACTTAGTAATAGCATTTAAACTTAGACACCACTTCACAGTGCATTATAGCCCTCTCCAAGTGGTTTACAGAGTCAGCCTATTGCCCCCAAACAATCTGGGTTCTCATTTTACCCACCTCGGAAGGATAGAAGGCTGAGTCAATCTTGAGCCTGGTCAGATTTGAACTGCCAAATTGCAGGCAGCCAGCAGGCAGCAGAAGGAGCCTGCAATACTACATTCTAACCACTGTGCCACCGTGGCTCATATCTTCTACAATCCTACAACTCTGCATCTTCAGGACTTGGTTTTAATGAGGTGCTACATGCTGATTATTTTCCTGGAGATTGCCCCATTGTGATAAAGCAGGTAGTAATGTCCTGGTTCTAGAACATGCAATGAATCTAGGATCTCACTGAGGACCTATTTTAGGCATACATCATTACCCTAAAGAAGGATGATGATCAGAGGTGGGTTCCTACCGGCATTGGTACCAATTCGCTTCACACACGATCACACAGTTCAATGTAAATTGTTTTGCATATGGGCAAAGAAAATTAAACATGACTAAAAAACATGCCAGCAGCAGCGACCAGGTATCCAGTTTGGGGGTGTGGCCAGCCTGGGTAGCTGCTGGTTCTGCAACCAAGGCCAAATTACCACTACCGGTTCGCCAAAACCGGTGCGAACTGGTAGAAACCCACCTCTGATGATGATCCAGATTGCACAGGAGACCAATCTCACAATGCAGTGTGATGAATTCTATCTCAGAAGCACTTTGTCTTCTCTGAAGATAAAGGTAACCCTCAGGATTATCCTGTGAGAAGGAGACATGAGGCTCAGCCTTGATGAATAGTGATAATAGAATAATAATAGAATAACAGCGCTGGAAGGGACCTTGGAGGTCTTCTAGTTCCACCTCCTGCTCAATACCATTTCAGACAAATGGTTGTTCAATCTATTCTCAAAAACCTCCAGTATTAGAACACTCACAACTTCTGGAGGCAAGCTGTTCCACTGATTAATTGTTCTAACTGTCAGAAAATTGCTCCTTAAGTCTAGGTTGTTTCTCTCCTTGATTAGTTTCCATCCATTGCTTCTTGTCCTGGCTTTAGGTGCTTTGGAGAATAGGTGGACCTCCCGTTCTTTGTGGCAGCCCCTGAGATATTGAAACATGCTATCATACCATCTCCAGTCCAGGAGTGGGTTGCTGCCAGTGGTGGGTTTCAAAATGTTTTAGAACCTCTTCTGTAGGTGTGGCCTGCTTTGTGGGAGTGGTTTGCTGGTGATGTGACTGGGTGGGAGTTGCCAACTTGTAAAATGTGGTGAAACCACATTTTAACAACGCTCTTGCTTAGCAACCAAAATGTTGGCTCAGAAACTCTGGCATTTGAAGCACGCAAGTCTTAAAGCTGTCAAGTTACAAGACCCTTGCACCCCTAACCCTTTAGAAAAAAAAAACCCAGAGGTGTTCAAACTTGACAGCTTTAAGACTTGTGGACTTCAACTCCCAGAATTCCTCCTCCAGTCATGTTGGCTCAGGAACTCTGGCATTGAAGTGTGCAAGTCTTAAAGCTGTCAAGTTACAAGACCCTTGCACCCCTAACCCTTTAGAAAAAACCCAGGGGTGTTCAAACTTGACAGCTTTAAGACTTTAAAGTTTAGATAGGACTCTTAGAGGCGGGCAGGGCGATTGGTGAGCCAGCCAATCAGTGAGCGGCAAGTGGGGCAAGCGTGGTGCAGACGGGCGGGGGGAGGGAGCTGGAACCGGTTCTAAACGGCATGGTAGATTTGTGGAACCTCTTCTATAGAAGAGGTTAGAACTGGCAGGAACCCACCCCTGGTTGCTGCCCTCATTACTGCTGGTTTGGTGCATGTGCAATTTTGCATGTACTCTCATTTCACACTTGCATGCACAGTTGCCCATAAATAGGTCTGTGTATGTGCAGAACATTAAAAAACGGGGGGGGGGGACGCTGACCAGGGAACCGGTTTGGAGGTGTGGCAGGCCTGGCGGCTCTGGCGGCCCAGGTCACCAAACCATTATCGGTTCAGCCGAACCGGTAGGAACCAACCTCTGCTCCAATCCTTCTTTTCATTAAACTAAACACAGACAATTCCTGCAACCGTTCTTGATACGTTTTACCTCCAATCTCCTAATCATTTTGTTGTGCTCTTTCTAAAATCTCCACATCTTTTTTTATTGTAACTACCAAAACTGCATGCAGTATTCCCTGTGTGATCTTACCAAGGCATTATAAAGTGGTATTAAGACTTCACTTGTGGTCCATTATGAAGTAAAAGCAGTTTATACATATAATGTTCTGGAAGAGGGCTGATTCAATAAGTTCTTCTTGTTCTCAGAGCTAATGAGATCTGTTAGATTAAGACCTGAGAGGTGAACATAAAAGACTTGTAAGGCTGTCTTTGGTAAATATTTGGATAATTCTGCATTACAACCCAAGGACCGTTTTGTTCCCTCACATCTTGTCCTTTCTTCGTTTTTTAACATAATTTTTTTAAATTCAAAAATCAGTCTTAAAAGTATATTGCAAATTATGTACTGTATTTTTCGTAGTATAAGATGCACCCTTTTCCCTCAAAAAAGAAGCTGAGAATCTGGGTGCGTCTTATACACTGAATACAGCATTTTTTGCTCCTGAAACCCTGCCCCTTCACCAAAATGGTTGTGCATAGCCTTTAGGAGAGCTCCTGGGGGCTGGGGAGGGCAGAAATGAGTGAAGAATGGGCTGTGTTTTTTGCTCAATTTTGCCCCCCCCCAAGCCCCCAGGAGCACTCTACAAGCCTCCTAAAGGCTTGCTGTTTTAAAAAAAGGCTTGCCGTTTGCAAAAAACAGGCTGTTTTGGGGAAGTTTGCAGAGTGCAAAAACTTTTTTTTTAATTTGCCTTGGTGCGTCTTATACTCCGATGCATCTTATACTCCAAAAAATACAGTATGTACATTGTAGTGAGACCATTCTTAACTGTTCTCTGCTCATGGCGTATGGAGAGGAAGTCACCACCATTTTAATCTTATTGGGTAGAGAACAATTCCTGCTGGTGGTGAATTTTCTGAAAGAAAAGCTGGGATAACACAATGTATGAAAATAGCATTTTCCCCTTCCCTTTAAGTTATTAAAATGAGATCAGTAACAAGGTTCATGGGTGCAGTTCTTCCATGGAGGTGTTGTTTTGTGGGGGAAAAAAGCTTGCTCCATGAAGTTCTCACAGAAGCACAGAACTAACTGAAGCTCCCATCAACACAATCTTAAAAGCACTGGGCTTCTGTAAGATTAATGAGCAAGAGTCTATATTAAAATTACTTTCACATTACAGTAATTCATTCTCAGTTTCAGTGATGATAACCAAGGGAAACTTGGAGATATACTTTGGAATACAGAGGTTCTTAGGTTCTTATTTTGGACTGGTAATATTCCTTGTGAAATAAAAAAAAATATTGTTGAGTAAGTGATAAATTGGCTTTCTTTATATGTTCTGATCTTCTCAATATTTAACCACACCCTTAAAAGTCATTAAAACAAAACTGTAATCTTCTCTTGTCCAATCTTCTTAGGTTTGAAGGTTTTATTCGACTTGTATTCTTATACACACATACACACACACACACACACTTCAATATATTCAAAAGTGAGGAAATAGATTATGGGGTGTGGGAAGTTATCATCCAGCCCTCTCCCAGAAAAATGAAATATCCTAGGAAATATTGAAAAGGCAGAATATTTCTCTGGATGTGAAAAGAAACACGTTTTAAAAGACAGAATAGTTGCCTATAGCTTTCTGCCCATCCCCAGCTAATGGGCCATTAAGATGGCCAGGCTAGCCCACTTTACATAATAAAGACTTCTCCTCACTGCAGCTGTAGGGGGAAGGGATATTACTCAACTCTCCACATGGCATCTGAGAATTCATCTATACCTGGACTCATCACAGCCTAGAGAGTAGCCCCCTGCATGGCACCATGGGTGTCTGACAACCAGTCAGAATACATTTCTTACACAGGAACAGGAAACAGAGAGGTGGGACTAAACAGGGTATAAAAAGCCTAGCAAGCCCCTTCCTCAGCCCTTCTCTCTTCTTCTCCATCAACATTGAAACATGTGATCGCCTTTTCTGTACAGGGCTCAAGCCATGTGGCCCTGTCCAACAATAAACCATCTTTCCAAGCAGCCTCCATGTCTCCAGTGTCTTCTTCCCCACTTGGAGCTGAACCCAAAAGGACATTTCTTTCAACAGGGGAAAAGGATTTTCAGTTTACTCAAGTGCCAGCCATGGCCTAACTTCGTGCTAAAAAGTAAGCTTCATTCCTAGCTGAACGGGAAGTTAACATGAATCCCATGTCTGTCAATTTGAAGTCATAAAACAAATTACTTCTGTGTTATGCCAAGAAAATTCTGTAAGTAAATAGATTTGCTGTTGTAAGCAGAAGTCGTAATAGCAGAACATAAAATAAATAAAAAGAAAATAAAATTATTTTAAAAAGTGCTAGCTGTAAAAATATTAGATCAAGATAAAATGAAGGCTACAATAAAAACTTAAAATCTCTTTCTAAGTTTTTCAGTGACAAGAAAGTAAAAGTAGCAGCCTGACTACTAACAGCTGTAACCTCATCAGCAGGAAGATAATTCAATGATGTAAGACCCCCAGCATTAATTTTGTTCTGATCTCAACATAAAAGGGTGGTGGAAGACATAGTGAAGTAACATCCACCACCTGAATGGCACTTCAGGAATAGAGATGCTGTTCAACATCCCTCTTCAAGATTTGCTGAATGCATGATCTGCAGGAGAAAACGTGTTAAACCTTAGTAATTTTAACCAGCACAATACTTTGGCCACCTAATGATTTGAGATTTGAGATTTGAGAAGTTTATTTATATGCCGCCCTTTTCCCTGGGGGGACTCAGGGCGGCTTATAACTCGAAAAGGCGGGGGGAAGCAAACATTTAACACGTAGGACAATACGTCATTAAAAAAAACACAGCAATCATACCATTCGGGTGGGTTACAGTCTTTAGCCCCAGGCCTGACGGGATAGCCAGATTTTGAGGGCTGTGCGGAAGGTCTGGAGGGTGGTGAGGGTACAAATCTCCATGGGGAGATCGTTCCATAGGGTCGGAGCTGCCACCGAGAAGGCTCTCCTCCGCGTGGTTGCCAGTCGACATTGACCGGCAGATGGGACTCGGAGGAGGCCTAATCTATGATACCTAATAGGTCGAGTGGAGGTGATTGGCAGTAGGCGGTCTCTCAAGTACCCAGATCCACTACCATGAAGGGCTTCATGGGTGACAAGTAGCACCTTGAAGCGTACCCGGAGATCGACAGGTAGCCAGTGCAGCTCGCGGAGGATAGATGTTATGTGGGTGAAACGAGGTGCACCCACAATCGCTCGCGCGGCCGCATTCTGGACTAGCTGAAGTCGCCGAATACTCTTCAAGGGCAGCCCCATGTAGAGCACATTGCAGTACTCCAGCCTAGAGGTCACAAGGGCACGAGTGACTGTTGTGAGAGCCTCCCGGTTCAGGTAGGGGCGCAACTGGTGCACCAGGCGAACCTGGGCAAATGCCCCCCTGGTCACAGCTGACAAATGGTGTTCAAAAGTGAGAAGGAAGGACTCCCTGGAGAAGAGCCTGATGCTGGGAAATATGGAGGGCAAAAGAAGAGGACGACAGAGAATGAGGTGGCTGGATGGAGTCACCGAAACAATCTGTGTGAGCTTAAATGGACTCCAGAGGATGGTAGAGGACAGGAAGGCCTGGAGGAATGCTGTCCATGGGATCACGATGGGCCGGACACAACTTCGCAACTAACAACAAATCAAGGGTGGGTTGCTGCCAGTGTTACTGCCTCTTTGCAACCCGCGCACAATGTCCACGTGCACCAGACATGTGCTGCATGTGTGTTCAATGTAAATTGAACAATGTAAATTGTTCTGTGCACATGCGCAGAACAATTTACAGTGATCTGTGCACACAATCACTAAAATTCAAAATGGTGTCACCAAAGCAGCAACGAGGGAACTAGTTCAGGGGGGTGTCAGAACTGGCTCGCTGCTGGTTCTGTGACCCAGGCCTGAATTCCACTACCAGTTTAGCCGAACTGGGCCGAACCGGCAGCAACTCACCTCTGCAACAAATTTTACCCAGATACCGGAAGAGGCCTCTGTGTTTTTTTTATAGTAATGGTAAAGAAAACTCTATGGATATATTTATATCCATGAAGTCCTTAGGACTTGAGCCCAAACTGTAGGCAATTTTTATTTTTTTTATTTTTCTCTCACACCTCCAATGTTTTTTTATCTTAATCTTTTCCCCATGACCTGTCTTTTCTGAAGTCATTTAAAAAATTCCAATTTATCAAATAATTTAGTGCAGCTGGTAAAATGTCCCTTCTCTTTTGGCCACTGTTGTTAATGATGTGCCACCCCAGATATGATGTTAGCGATCAGGACTACTCTATTCTTTTGAAGATTATTTCACACGCTCCGTCGTCTCGATCCCTCCTCTCCTGTCTCCACCCCCCCTTTCTATTTCAAACGTGGCTCACCAAGTTCATCTTGGTGTTCAAATTTAAAATAAATTAGGAAATGCGTAGGCAGATCCTCTAGGGTAATTACAATCTTGATGTCTAACCCTTCACCTCTTCCTCCCCCCGCTCCCCCCTTGTTGTCTTTCCTCTGGTATAATTTTAGGAATAAAGGTAATCTTTTTCACTTTCCCTTGTTCAACGTGAGAACTCTCAAGTAGGCATGGAAGAGACACATTCCCACCCACTCAAACGAGAATTTCAGGACACTTTTCTGATATTGGACCTGCTGCTAACTATTTTTTTTCCAACTTAATGATGCCATTTGTAATGTTTATTTAAGCCGTCATTTAAAAACAAAATATGATTTTGAAAAAGCTGCTAAGGTTCTATTTTCATAGCCTATGAAGGTACTTCCATACTATTGTACAATAAGTCCAAGGTGATATGAGAATAGAATAGAATAGAATAGAATAGAATAGAATAGAATAGAATAGAATAGAATAGAATAGAATAGAATAGAATAGAATAGAATAGAATAGAATAGAATTCTTTATGGGCCAAGTGTGATTGGACACACAAGGAATTTGTCTGTGGTGCATATGCTTTCAATGTACATAAAAGAAAAGATTCATTCATCAACACTTAATGATAGTCATAGGATACAAATAAGCAATCAAATCGTATTAAGAAACAATCAATATAAATTGTAAGGATACAAGCAACAAAGTTACAGTCATGCAGTCATAAGTGGGAGGAGATGGGTGATAGGAATTATGAGAGTATTAATATAAATAGTAATGCAGACTTAGTAAATAGTTTGACAGTGTTGGGGGAATTACTTGTTTAGCAGTGGGATGGCATTCCAGAAAAAACTGTCCTTGTGTCTAGTTGTTCTGGTGTGCAGTGCTCTATAGCATCGTTTTAAGGGTAGGAGTTGAAACAGTTTATGTCCAGGATGTGAGGGGTCTGTAAATATTTTCACAGCCCTCTTGTTGAGTTGAGCCAGCTTCAAAAGCATATTTATGATTAATTGGCATTTTATGTATATGTGGGCTGGAAGGAAGCCTGTGAAGAAATCAATTTGAGTGAAACTGATTTCTATTTTATTTTGTCTTGATCAGATATCACAAGTTGTGTCTAGTTCTAACCGTCTCATTTTTCTCTCGGTCTTCTCTTTCTGTCTTCATTATATTGGTATTGGTATTAGTATTTATTCTATTTGTAAGCCGCCCTATTCCCCGAAGGGACTCAGGGCGGCTGAACAAAAACCAAGGGAAGGGGAACAAATACAGAAAACTAAGACAAAAACAGGACAGTGATACAAACAATTTAAAAAAAACACAGCAAGCACAGCAAATTCGAGTAGGGAGGGGAACTCAACCCCAGGCTTGCTAGGACAGCCAGGTCTTAACGGCTGTCCAGAAGGCCTGAAGGGTGGCGAGGGTCCGAATCTCCACGGGGAGCTCATTCCAAAGGGCCGGAGCAGCCACAGAGAAGGCCCTCCTCCGAGTGGTCGCCAGCTGGCATTGGCCGGCAGATGGAATTCGGAGGAGGCCTAATCTCTGGGATCTAATGGGTCTATGGGAGGTAATATCATATTATGGAGGAAAAATGGTGAAAGGTTCCCAATAAAAAATAATATTTGTAGCTCAGCGTTGAACTATGGAGTTCTTGGTGATCCCTGAGCCTGGTTGTTTCCTTGCAGATGTTTCATTATCCAACTAGGTCACCTCATCAAGCCAAATCCAAAACACTAGGGAATTCTTGGAAAAATCAGCCATCAATAGGCACATAGAGAGAAGCCACATTTAACACCTTTCAAAAGTGACAATATAAAACCTAGGAAGAGAGACAAAAGAGCAACTAAAACGCAATACTTTTTTTAGGGGGAAATACGATATCTTTATATTTGTAAATACTGAATAGACCAATTGTAAATAAACATGGTGGTTATAATATTTAACTTTATATTCTAGTATGTATGGCGAAGATATTGCCAGGACGGTTACACCGTGTCCAATGTTTTAATGTGTGTTTAATAAAAAACATTTTTAAAAAACATTTTTTAAAAAAAAGTGTAATTCCACAGATACCCGCAAAATGGCCACACACCTCACTTTTATTTGTTATTATTTTTTAATATTTTATTAAACAGTGTTTTTTTTAAAAAAAAGGACAAAAAGAAAACCGTTTTCAAATCCAATAAATAAATAAATCTTTAAACTTGCAGTTCCCAAACTGAGCACTGTGGTGCCCCAATTATGTTTTAGGGGCACCATGAAACACTTACTGAGACATGAAGGGTATTGTGAACTGAGAATGTTTAGGAATCTTTGGTTTAGACAATAAGCCTGAATGATTTTAAATCTATTCCTTCTTTTCCTTCCTCCAATTTCCAATGGAAATAATTCTCAGGTAAAGATTCCCAGAAATTTCCTGCTGCAAGGCCTGTACAGTTCCAGACAAATGGCTTCCAATATCTTCTTTAAAAAACCTCCAGTGATGGAACACCCAGAACTTCTGATAGAATCATCTTTATTCAAAATATTGCATTTTATTTTTCCCTCAGACTCAATTCAATGAACTACCCAAGTCTCAACCCCATGAAATCTTCCATCTCTTCAATGCCTCCGGAGGGGCTGACAGACTCAGATCCATATACTTTAATTGTCTTTTTTTTTAAAAAAAAAAAACCTTACTTATATAAAACAAGCATATCAAAAAGACCAAGCTAAAACTTTCTCCCAAAGTTTCAGCATTTTTTATACATGTTTATAAAAGATATGCTCATGAACATTTCACCTAAACTCCAATCCAGTGAATATTTCATCACCGGTAGCATGTTAAATCCATCAAGTAATTTTAAATAATAATGCAGCTCAAACAAATGAGGCCTACAGATATGGTTCAGTTCAAACCAGAAGGTGGAAATCTATTGTTGATGGCAACAGTGACGCATATTTCTATCCTGATTTTCTTCCAAGAAGCTCAGGATGTGAACTTATTGCCTTCTATTCTTATAATGTTCCTGTAATATAGATTACATTCATTACACTTTACTCTTGCTCTTTATGTAGAATGACATACAAGCTTTCTTTCTTTCTTTCTTTCTTTCTTTCTTTCTTTCTTTCTTTCTTTCTATCTATCTATCTATCTATCTCTTTTTCTTCCTTTCTTCCTTCTTACCTTCCTTCCTCCCTCTCCCTCTCGCCCTACCTAGTACAAGATTAGAGTAGGAGGACTATATCTTTCATAAGTCATTCAAAGGCCAAAGATAGAATAGAATAGAATAACAGAGTTGGAAGGGACCTTGGAGGTCTTCTAATCCAACCCTCTGCTTAGGCAGGAAACCCTACACCACTTCAGACAAATGGTTATCCAACATCTTCTTAAAAATTTCCAGTGTTGGAGCATTTACAACTTCTGGAGGCACATTGTTCCACTGATTAATTGTTCCAAACGTCAGGAAATTTAGCCTTAGTTCTAAATTGCTTCTTTCCTTGATTAGTTTTCACCCATTGCTTCTTGTCCTGCCCTCAGGTGCTTTGGAGAACAGCTTGACTTCCTCTTCTTTGTGTTAGCCCCTGAGATATCAGAACATTGCTATCATATCACCCCTAGTCCTTCTTTTCATTAAACATTAGACATACCCAGTTCCTGCAACCATTCTTCATATGCTTTAGCCTCCAGTCCCCTAATCATCTTTGTTGCTCTTCTCTGCACTCTTTCTAGAGTCTCAACATCTTTTTTGCATCGTAGTGACCGAAACTGGATGCAGTATTCCAAGTGTGGCCTTACCAAGGCATTATAAAGTAGTATTAACTTTACTACTTCACAAGATCTTGATTTTATCCCTCTGTTTAAGCAGCCTAGAACTGTGTTGGCTTTTTTGGCAGCTGCTGCATAATGCTGGCTCATATTTAAATGGTTGTCCACTAGGACTCCAAGACCCCTCTCACAGTTACTACTATTGAGCAAGGTACCACATATGCTGTACCTGTGCAATTTGTTTTTCTTGCCTAAATGTAGAACCTTATTTTTTTCACTGCTGAATTTCATTTTGTTAGATAGTGTCCAATATGCTGGTATGAATTCCAAAGCCAACTGGATTACTTTGCGCCATTCCTCTTTTTCAACCCTAACCTGGAAAGCAAAAAAACCCCCAAAACAGTATTTGTTAACCTACACTGGACCTGTATAGTAGATAATAATCCATGTCCTTCAATAATGAGTCCCTTATTCTGCAATGGAATGCGAAATGTGGAATAAGCCAAGATGGTTCTAGACAAGTTCCTTAAGTTCAAAGAAGAGCTTTGTATATACATGGATCCAATTTGATCCAACTGGTATTTTTAACAGCGTTCATATGGATGTGAAAGTTGGAAAGGGAAAAAACGAAGCAAAAGTAAACAGATGCTTTCAGCCTTCTGCGTAAAGTCCTTTTGCTGGCTCGATGTTACTTTGGATTGTGTTTTTTATGCGTTGTTGGTGACCTGGTGTTGCTAGGGCAAGACGAGCGGCCGTACAAATTGAATAAATAAATAATCCTGCACTTGCTGTATGAGAGGCTTTAACCCAGACATATGTTTCGCCTCCCAGTTGGATCCAGGACTAGATGATGAAGGAGGCATCTGAAGTTCAGAGTTCGTGACTTCTCGACACTGGGAATTCCAACCACACATGCTTGCTCTTCTTGACATTTAAGTCAAGTTTTGGAGAGTCTTGTGTGTGTTTTTTTTTCTTGCACCAATGAGCAGAAGCCATGTGTCCTAACATTTCCAGACCTCCTCTATTTTATATTTCGCCACAGAACAAAGAGAGAAAGTCCTGATGTATGTACAGCTGGGTTTGCCTGCAAAAGACAGTTTGGAGGCATTTGTTGCCTCCTGAAATGAAACAACCATTAAAAGAAAAAAAAATTACAGCAGGCCAATATATTTTCCAGTCTTTTCATTCTGGGATTTTTTTTTCTCTCCCCCCCCCCCCTTCTTTCCTTTAAACTGCTTTCCTATACAGGCAAAACAGGTGCTGAAACACGAAACCCTACCGAGGGATTTCCTTTACAAAAACAGCTTGCTTCTATATCCTGGGCCTTTAAGTTAGACATGCTTCTGACACAGAATGTTAAAATAAAAATGCATTTGGTGGGAAGGAGCTGCAGCAAAAAAAAAAGTGTGTGTTGTGTGAAGAGAACACAAAAGGTAGAAAAAGGCACGCTGTCACTTTAAGAAAAAATAAACTACAATATGAACTACCCCAAACCCTGCCATTTCCAGCCTGGCCTTGATTAATGATTTTTCTATCTAATAAAAGGTTCAGAAACCATCTGTTTTTCTCCCTAATGTCTTGCCCAAAGGTTTTTCGTTCCTATTTCAGGCTTGGGGCCAAGTGACATTCCATTTCTTTTTTTTTTTTCCCAGCCTTGTAAACAAACCCTTCTCTCTTTTTAATCTTCCAGTGCTGTTTCCTACCCATCGTTATGCATATTCATTGCGAGTAAACATTTTTAGTGTCTACACTTAATCTCTTCCACTGGCAATTACTGTTCTATGCTGTTTTGTAATGCAGAAGGACCAATGCTTTCCCTTCTAATAACAGCTGGGTCGCAGATGGGGCCTGCAGTCATTGTAGAAAATAAAAATTTACAAGATGCCAGTGGAATTTATTTCAGTTTTATGGAGTCACAGGAGGAACCTTTCTGTTATCCGCCTTCAGTGAAATCTGCAGGCAAAAGGCATGCTTTTGACATTTAATCAAAGGGGGGGTTTTCAGGTAACGTCTGCAACAGCACGGGGAAGAAAGCAGGTGGATCATATTAGGCAGTGCCATGGTTAATTTATTTAGAAGTGATTGGCTTAGAAGTGTGCAGCCAATATTTGACATCGTGTATATATCTTGTTTAGCATCCTGCTTCCAAATTGTTACCACGGTAGAGATGCTGCCTTGCCACTATGGACCAAACCAGGTGTTAGGCTTGGTTGCTGCAAAAAGGAACCGGTAGAGGTGGGAATCTCGTGGCAGATAGTGGTGCTGTTCGCCGTGGTTTCATTTTGCCCCAACATCACTTCCAGTCGCTGAACCCCCTCCTACGTTGCTAGCACGTGTGATTCTAAGCTTGAGCTTATTAAGAATCCCTGCCATTTGCATATTTTGACTCTTCCCAGGGTTGTGGGTTGTTGATTTGTGTGTGTGTGTGTAAAAAAAATGAAACTCAGAAGCATGTGATTTTATTTTTAAGGCAAAATAGGCATATGCTAACGATAGGACAATTTTAGATTGATGGGTGTGGATATTATTTACTATGTAAAAAAGATGTGGACTCCAGAAAGTGCAGAGAAGAGCAACAAATATGATTAGGGGACTGGAGGGTAAAATGTATGAAGAACAAGTTGCTGGAACTTGGTATGTCTAATCTGATGAAAAGAAGGACTAAGAGAGACATGATAGCAGTGTTCTGATATCTCAGGGGCTGCCACAAAGAAGAGGGAGTCCAGCTATTCTCCAAAGCAACCCAAATCTTGTGTCCATTAAAATGAATTATACAGAAGTCTGAATTCTTTTAATAAATTAGAAAAATTAAAGCCTTCAAGAAAGACTAGTGCAATGACAGAAATGTATTACATGACAAAATGTGGTACTTGGAGACACTTGTGATTTACTCATTTCTTGTTGGGTTATTGCAAGGGTGTCAAATTCAAGGCCCATGGGCCGAATCCAGCCTGTGATGTGGTTGGATATGGCCTGCAGGGCCATCCTGGTCTACCCAGTGTGAAGAGGAAAGATCAGGCCAACATGACTTCATCCTATTCTACCTAACGCAAGCCAGCAGTTTGAGGAGTAGCATCAAGCTGGCCACCCCCACCCAGTTAGCCACACCCACTCAGTTGGCAACACCCACCCAGTTGGCCATGCCCACCTGGCCTCCCGAGGTCAACCACAGACCTGATGTGGCCCTCTATGAAATCGAGTTTGACACCCCTGTGTTATTGCATTGTGCTCTCCATGAGGTTTCCCTTGAAGACAGTCTGGAGCAGAGGTGGGTTCTTACCGGTTAGGACTGGTTCAGCCGAGTACATAGTAACTTGGTCTGCCATGTCCCTCAACCAGTTCTCTAGGCGGCCATCTTGTTTTTTGCTTCTGTGCATGCGCAGAAGTATTTTTTTAGTAATGTGCATGCACACACAGCACACATCAAACATGCACACACAGCGTGTCCCTGAGCAAACTGGCAGTAGTAGCAGCCAGAACCCACCCCTGGTCTGGAGCTCCAATTGTTCCAGAACACAGCAGCTCAGGTTACATTGAGAGCCTCCCATTTGTCCCACATAACACCTCTACTTCGAGAGTTTTGCTACTTACCAGTTATCTTCAAGGTTTGAGCAGATGAAACCTACTAGAATAGGTCGACGGTCATGAAGGTGGTCTCTGTAAGCGATGTGGTACTTTAAGAGCATGGCAAGACATGAAAGACACCTGGTCAATCACTGTGCCCAGCCAATCTCCAACTGTCTTGACTTTTGCCCTGCTATTGGAGGAAGATGGAATCTGGGAAGAGAGAGTGAGGCTGACTATGCCCACATCTCCCTCACTTTAATCCAATTCACGTGTAAGTCTTGACATCCCGGATGTCAAGGTCCTATTCGAATGTAAACGTCATCTTCAAGGTATTGTTTGTCAACCTTAAAACTCATGACATTTTAAACCAGGATGTTCAGTAAAATCTGTAGGATGGATTGTCTTCAGGTCCCTTTTGTTATGGATTATCATCCTCAGGAGCCATGAAGATAAATTGTCTTGGTTTCAGCCCAAATTACCCTCCAGTTAAATTGGCCCTACCATGTTGAGTTTAAGAAGACAATTAAAATATGGCTTTTCCAGAGAGTACAAAGGTTATTTAATAGTGAGAATCTTTCATTTGGGGTTTCTTTTTTTAATGTTATTTTGACTGTTCCTACAATTCTGATGCATTGTAACTATAATCATTGGATTGACTTTTAAGCTGTTTTTAACCTTCTTATTGTAAGATGCTACATAATCCTGTTTTCATTTATGTTTAATTCTTGTTAGGCTGATCCTGCAGAAAGTTCTAATTGTTGGTCTTATTGTACACCACCCAGAATCATTTTATGTGACATAAGTGGCCATATAAATTTGAAACGTAAATTAAAGTCACTCGGAGTTCTTTGGGAGAGCAGTTTATCGGTCCTAATAGTACAATCATAGTAAGCAAATCGAATTGATGGATTAATCAAACCATCAATTTTTTGCCAAAAGCCAACAGTTAAAATCTGAACGCCAACTTATTTCAATGCAAAAAATAAGCGGAGAGGATGAGAGTTCTACAATGAACACCAGTATAAAGTGATGCCCTCTCTTAAACAGCAACATTCTGAATAATATTTGATCACTATTTGGCACATTGCAAGGAACCTTAATTGTGAAGCAATCAAGTCAATCCATCCAATAGAGTCAAGCCATCCATGGGCCCCAGTAGATAATCTAAAAAGGTAAAAAATTTCTGGCTAATAAAGGAACAGAAGAAGCTGAAGACTCTGACCGATACACCATGGCTAGACTCACACTACAGGGCGGGGCATAACCTTTTCCTAGGGGGTCACAGCAACACTTGTAATAACAACACAAATAATTCATACACCATTCGAAAGCCCATCAAAAACTGAGTTTATTGACACGATTTAATAGTCAGTATGACCACCATTAGCCCTTCGAACAGCATTCAAACGAGGTGGATAACAACACAACAAATCTTCAAACAGTTCCGTTCGATTTTCCAGATTTTTCAACACAGTTTCCAAATTCATTCTCAAAGTTTCAACCGAATATCGATTTTGACCTTGCTCCTGAATCATCAGAGCTTCCACTTCATCCTTAATTATGGCCCCAATGTTCTCTGCCGGATTGAGATCTGGCGAATTTCCCGGCCAGACGTCATTGCCCCAAAATTCGACATTGTTTTCCTTTAACATTGTTTTCCTTCTGTCAATGATCCTTTGTTCTTCCGAATCGAATTTTCCAGCCATTCTTAAAGCAAATTTAACATTTAATAGCTCATTCAATTCAGTTTTTTATGGGCTTTAAAATGAGGTGTCGCGGAAGTTGTAAACTGCTGTCGATCTTGCTGTGACCCCCTAGGAAAAGGTTATGCCCCGCCCTGTATGTTTCCACCTGGTCTCAGCACCACCTTTCTAATTTTCAACAATGCCTCCAAGAATTAGGAGGCCCTTATAAAAAACACCACAGCTCCCATGACACAGCATTATGGCGGATTAAATGGCTGGCCACACAGCTTGTACTAGAAGACAGATGCTGCTCTGGCTGGGTAAGCCAAAGGTGGATCACCAGTATGGAAAGGAACTCAACTGAGAGGATGATTTAAGAATCCCTCAAGCCTAGGAAGAGCATTGATTAACTCAGCCCTGCACTATTCCCTCATCTTTAGTAGCCTCTTGAGTTGTGATTTATGCAGTGAGGGAGGAGGGGATAAAGTAGTTCTCACGCACAGAGGGAGAGAGAGAGTGGGGAGGGAGGGAGGGAGGGAGAGAGAGATTCATTTTCAGTTAATAAAATTTGGTCAGGTCAGTCAAGATGAGCAAATGATTTGAAGGAAAAAGGTAGGTTCCTGGCCAGCCTGATGACCTATTATGCCTGCCCAGAACAACTGGTAATATGAGCAGCATAATAATTAATTAATTAATTAATTAATTAATTAATTAATTAAATGAATAAATAATAGCAATAGCACTTAGACTTATATACCGCATTACAGTACTTTACAGCCCTCTTTAAGCAGTTTACAGAGTCAACCTACTGCCCCCAACAATCTGGGTCCCCATTTTAACCACCTCGGAAGGATGGAAAGCTGAGTCAACCTTGAGCCTGGTCAGATTCTAACTGCCAAATTGCAGGCAGCTGGCAGTCAGCAGAAGTAGCTTGTAGTACTGCACTCTAACCACTGCGCCACAATAAGTAAATGAATGAATGAATGAATGAATGAATGAATGAATGAATGAATGAATGAATAAATAAACAAACAAACAAATAATAGCAATAGCAATAGCAGTTAGACTTATATACCACTTCATAGGGCTTTCAGCCCTCTCTAAGCGGTTTTACAGAGTCAGCATATTGCCCCCAACAACAATCCGGGTCCTCATTTCACCCACCTCGGAAGGATGGAAGGCTGAGTCAACCTTGAGCCGGTGAGATTTGAACAGCCCAACTGCAGAACTGCAGTCAGCTGAAGTAGCCTGCAGTGCTGCATTTAACCACTGCGCCACCTCGGCTCTAAATAACCACCTACTACTATGACAGTATCGCTTTCACTTCCAAAGACATGCGGAAAAAGCTGCTGTCCTCCTAAAGTCTTAGTGGAGTAACAGAGCAGAATGTGGAAGGTCTATAGGAGAGACTGATTCCTTCATTACTTTAAGAGAATATTTCTCAACTTTGCTGTGAAGACTTCAACTCCCAGAATCCCAGAGCCGGCGTGCTTGCTGGAGAATTCTGGCTGTTCAAGTCCACACATCTTAAAAGTTTTTGAGATTGAGAAACGCTGCTGTCAGGGTTCCAAATAGCATCCAAAAGTAAATCAGAGTTCAAGGCAAAGAATTGCTCCAAGTTCCAATTTATTAAGAAAGCCATGTTGGCACATCTGAGAAAACCTGAATCTGAAGGCTTCCCGGTTTTCCCACCCAGTTGAAAGTTCAAGATCTTGCTCCGCGCCCACCAGCCCATCACATGGTCCAATCTCCCACTGCCATGCTGACAGTTCCACCCATCTAGTTGCGGTCAGGAGCAGAGGTGCAAAGACAAAGGATGACCTTGGCTTTCTAGAAAGAATTTTGTTGTGGCTACATATCATCTAACTCCTTACAATCCCCCTCCCATTTTCCCACAATAGAAAATGCATAGTAGAATAATAGAAAGTGTGGCAGGCCTGAGATCCACAAGCAAACATGGCTGCAGGCCTGGCAACTGAATTAAGGGCTCTGAAACATCTTCCCAGTTGCTCCCACTTGTTTGGAAATGGCAATACAGTTTTCTGTGCTGGATTTCACTTGGGGTCTCTTTCCCCAGCTTTTGGATTCTCGATTTTTTAAAGATGTGTCTCCGTTTAGGGTGCTCCCACTTTCCTTGGCTAATTATTCAAAAAGGAAGCAAGGACATGCACCACACCTGGTTATTGCCCAGATGGGAAATCCCAGGGTTGAGGACTACACTGGGAAGTTGGAAAAAAAAATATCCTAGAAGAAGATAGTAGCAATCTGGTTTCATAACATTGCAAGAAAATTACAAGGATGGAATCACTAGGGGTCATGCTGAACTCGAGCGTGATTATCTTTGTACAATTATTTGGGGAGTGAAGGAAGTGAAGAGGGGAAATCCTTCTCTCTCCTAAACGTTGGAGCCCAATATCATTTAATAAAGCTGAATGAAGATTCAGGACACATAAAAGGAAGAGTTTCCATATGCCAGCTGTGTTTGTACATCACACTTATCCAAGGCCGTTAAAGAGGGTGCACCTGCATGTAGCACAACAGCCTAAGCTGATTTAGATTCGATCTTAGTTATTTTATTTTATTTTTTCAGCCTATCATATTATGTCAACTGTGGTTAATTTATAGCGTAATGTATTGTGCAAACCCAGACAATGAGTTGTTCAGTAACAAAATTAAGACCGTGCTACAAATCTAGCCCAAATGTGGAATTGAATTTACTGCACAAATTTATTAATGGGAATCAACTTAGAAGAGTTCACAAACCCAGAGCAGAGAATGGAACCCAAAGGCCAAATTGCTTCCTGGAAGACTTCCTGGGGCCAGATGTTGCCACTGTATATGCTCCTATATGCCCCTTTGTCTGGAAGGTCTGGCTCTCGCTAAAGTTCTGAACTTCAGAAGTAGCTGTCTATGGAGATTCTTCAGTCATCCAAGTCATGGTTGTCCCAAAGGTGCTTCTTCAAGAGGCAACCGGACTTTCTTGTTTTCTTTTGAAGACGTTTCCCTTCTCAACCAAGAATGAGAAGCGAAACAAGCACCTTTGGGGCCTTCAAAAGTAGCTGTTTTTCAGACTCCTTGATTTCTCCCCGTCCCGTTATGTTATCAGCTATTTATCCAGTTGCATCTGTAGCCACCAGAGCAATGATACCAGGATGCACACAATAATGACATATTGCAAAATGCTGTGACCGGAGCCACCCGAGGGATCCAAAGCTTTCTTCAAAATAATGATATCGTTACCATGCAAATTCCTCTCCTTTGATGTCATGTTGCATGGATAAAAGGGAATAGCAATAGCAGTTAGACTTATATACCGCTTCATAGGGCTTTCAGCCCTCTCTAAGTGGTTTACAGAGTCAGCATATTGCCCCCACAGTCTGGGTCCTCATTTTACCCACCTCGGAAGGAGGGAAGGCTGAGTCAACCCTGAGCTGCTTTGATTTGAACCACCGAACTGCAGATAACAGTCAGCTGAAGTGGCTGCAGTACAGCACTCTAATCACTGCGCCACCTCGGCTCAACAGGGAAGTCGTCCTGTTTTTATCAGTTTCATTACATCCACAACTCAGACTCTCCAGAGGGTTTCTGGTTGTGATTATGTTCTTGCAGTGTAGGACACAAATGCATAGGTTCCAACACTTGCATACATCAGTTGACCTCTGCATGCTCCTGTGTGCTGGTCTGCGTTGTGATCCTCGGCTTACTGTTCAATGTCACAACAGCACTGAAAAAGTGACTTGCAGATGGTACTCACACTTGCAACCATTGAAGCTTGGCCATGGTTACAAGATCAAAATTCGGACACTTGTATTTATAATGCTTGTGGCATCCAGGGTCATGTGGTTGCATTTGAGGCTTCCTTCCCAGCCAGCTTCTGGCAAGCAAAGTCAATGGGGGAAGCTGGATTCACTTAACAACCCCCATGATTCACTTAACAACTGCAGCAATGTGCTTAACAATCACGACAAAAAGAGTCATAACATTGGGCCCAGTTGGCATCTACCTTCTTCTAAGATATTTTTTCAACATCCCGGTGTGGTCCTCAACCCCGGGCTTTCCCATTTGGATGATAACCAGGTGGGTTGTCTTCTTGCATCCTTTTTAAGATTAATCAAGGGAAGTGAGAGTGTCCTTAACCGAGACACACATTAGAAATCTACAGTCATAAAGCTACTCCCCTGCACCCTTCAAAAAGTTGCAAAATAATCCAGAGGATACTGTAGAGGTTTTCAGTCTTCCAGGTCATGGGTTGTCCCGAAGATGCTTTTTCAGGAGGCAACTGGATCCTGAGGACACAGATAAACCTCCAAGTGCTTCTATGACCCTCTAAAAGGATGCAAATGACCAGCTGTCTGCAAGGAATATAAATCCTTCAATTCCCCACTATCCTGTCAGAGCTGAAGAAGCTTCTTGGATTAGAAGCGAAACGACTTCAAAGAAAAAACAAGTCCAGTTGCCTCGTAAAAAAGCACCTTTGGAACAATCCAAACAATTATCTGGGCAAAGAGACCTCAGCTTTGCTTAACCACAGAAATTCTGGTGCCAATTCTGGCTCTAAGTTGATCTACCTTCCTACCTGTATATGAAATTAGAATAGAATAGAGATATAGGATAGGATAGGATAGGATAGGATAGGATAGGATAGGATAGGATAGGATAGGATAGGATAGGATAGGATAGGATAGGATAGGATAGAAGAGAGGAATGGGAATGGGAATGGGAATGTGAATGTGGAATGTGGAATGTGGAATGTGGAATGTGGAATAGAATGGACTGGAATGGAATAGAATGGACTGGAATAGAATAGAATAGAATAGAATAGAATAGAATAGAATAGAATAGAATAGAATAGAATAGAATAGAATAGAATAGAATAGAATAGAATAGAATAATGTGAAATAGAATAGAATAGAAGAATAGAATGGAATAGAATGGAATAGAATGGTATAGAATAGAATAGAATAGAATAGAATAGAATAGAATAGAATAGAATAGAATAGAATAGAATAGAATAGAATAGAATAGAATAGAATAGAATAGAATAGAATACTTTATTAGCCAAGTGTGATTGGACACACAAGGAATTTGTCTTTGGTGCATATGGTCTCAGTATACATAATAGAAAAGATACATTTGTCACGAATCATAAGGTACAACACTTAATGATAGTCATGGAGTATAAATAAGCAATCAAATCAATATCATACAATCATACAATCAATATAAATCCTAAGGATACAAGGAACAAAGTTACAGTCATACAGTCATAAATGGGAAGGGAGGGGTGATAGGAACGATGAGAAAGTTAATAGTAATAGTAATACAGTAAATTATCCTGGAATTTAATATTAAGAAACAGTCCCATGCACAATTCAGACAGGTAGACCTGTAGTTCCTACAGTTAGTTTTGTGCAAATAAATCCGATTGACCCTATCTACATTGAATCTGACTGTATATTTCAGGAAAGCTACTCCTGAATATATATTTAAACGAGAAGTTAGCCAAGAAGGGAAGAGAAAACTTTTAAACTCTTCATTAGAAGATGATGATTTCCCAAACTGACTTTTTCTCTCAACCCTCCTTATCCCAGCTTGCCTTTTCTCAACCCTTCTGAAGACTGCAAACAAACTAGTATGAAATTTGCTAATCTGGCTGATCTGCCGTTTCCATTGCAAATATTAGTCAAGATTTGCGAGGGCTAATTCAAAATTCATAGACAGGTTGGAAGGAATCTCCTGGGTTATTGGGTTTATAAACTTCCATACTGCTGAAGATCTCCTCAACTAATCCCTCTCTATGACATATATTGTCATGGGGAGGAGAAATGGGAGATTTGGGGATTTGGAGTCGGCCAGAGCGGGTGTGATTTGGGGGAAGAGCAAATCCTAGTCACCTTTTGAATGAAAGAGGAAAAAGAGAAAAGATATGTTCAGGAGTCTGACAAGCCAAGATTTACAAAAAGGGAGAGAGGGAAGGAAACTATCCATCCCCTTACTAGACATTCAACTATCCAACTGCATTTCTAATCTTTGTAGGCACAGAAGAAGAAGAATAAAACATGTAAAGATTCATTAGCTGAGGTTTCCTGGCAATGTTTTTCTGGAAGTTGGTAGTTTGCTCCACTAGAGGGCAATCATTATGCCCTCAATATACAAAATTTTATTTTTTAAGGAAGAGGGTAAGATCAGGAGAGGGCCTCTGTAACTGTTTGATAGCAAAAACGTTTAGCTAGTCCATTCCCCCCGTCCCCCCTGAAATAGATCTCCTTTCCTGTCAAAAGGCCATGAAGGAAACCACTAAGAAGGAGAAGCAAAGATGAGATTGAACTGTACCTTACAAATTTATAATCTTGCAAGTTTAAATGCATATATTAATGGCAAAAATTAATGGGATTATAGGCAGAAGAAAGGTTTTGCTGATCTTCGTAGCCTGCCATTTTTAGCAACGTTCTAGAACCGATGTGTGAAGGTTGCAGTGGACAGGACAAATATGCTTTTTTTAAAAATGACTCCTGAATGTGAGCCAACGTGATTTTAAGCATAAATCAAGATTTTTCCAGTTGACTGTTTAGGTCTGTGTTTTTGTGGGATTCATTAGATGCCATTGTATTTGATTTCCATGAAGGGTCTGGGGTATCCAGTTATAGATCAGTCCTCCCTCCGCTCTCCCCGCAAGAAAATTAATTATTAAAAATTAGGATACATCAAATGTGCAAATTTCAAAATAATTACTATACCGTAAATAGAAATATATTGCAATATATCGAAATATATTCCAAAATATTGCAGAAAAGCAACTTTTGGTGTAGCCTGTAAGGGTGGCAGCATCGTTCGAAGAGAAAGATCTTGCATTGCATTCAGAGGAGCTTCCATAACAACTATTCTTATAATAAATGAAAACTGTAACATGTGCTTTGCAGAATGGCCGCTTCCTATTTTTTTGGACAGGTGTGTCAAACTCGATTTCATTAAGGGCTGCATCAGGGTTGTGTTTGACTTCAGGGGGCAGGGGTGGGTGTGGCCAGGGTGGTCATGGCCAGTTCAATGTTACTCTTGTTTTCCCCTCCTTTCGAATTGTAAGCCGCCCTGAGTCCCCCCAGGGAAAAGGGCGGCATATAAATAAACTACTCATACTCATACTCTTGTTGGGGCGCCTATGGTGGCCTGAGTGCTCTACCAGCAAAAATGGGTTCCCGAGGTCTGTTTTCAGCTGTGACAGCCTCCTGCAACCCTCTGCCAGTGAAAATGGAGTTCAGGAGGGTTGCGTGGGCTGGTCCTTCCCTGTTTCAGATCAGCCCTGAAGGCCAGATCTAAGCACCCTGTAGGCTGGATTCAGCTCATGGGTTTTGAGTTTTAGGGCACGCAGAAATAAGTGAAACCAAAGGAAATGTCCACTTGTAGAAGCTTAAGGAAGGAAGTTGCCTGCTTCTAGAACACAAGGCATAGCCTAGAAAAGTATTGGAAGTATAACCTTTTGGGGGCAGGAAGGAGAGTGGTGACTACAGTGGAAAAGATTGTTGGATGTTCACTTCCTTCTATCCGGGACATGGCATATAAGGGATGCTTAACCAGGGTCTGCAGTATTGTCGGGAATGCTACACATCCTTTTCATGATCAATTTGTTTTGTTACCTTGTGGGAGGAGGCTTCATTGTATCTGAAGCAGAACAACTAGATTCTATAATATGTTTGTACCATATATTATCAAACCTGTTGACTCTCAAGACTCATTTTCCCACTATGTAGTCAAAATGGATTGATTGATAGACAGACAGACAGAGATATAAATATAGATATAGGTGTGTGAGGGTGTGTGAGAGAGAGTGTGTGAGAGAGAGAGAGGGAGAGAGGGAGAGAGAGAGAGAGAGAGAGAGAGAGAGAGAGAGAGAGGGAGGAGAGAGGTGGGTTGCTGCCAGTTCGGCTCAGATTGGGCGAACTGGTAGTGGCGGTGGTGGGAGGCTCCGCCCACCCACCCCCATATGCTTCTGTGTATGCGCATAAGCTTCGCACGAGTGAATCAGTAGTAAAATAAATTGAAACTCACCACTGGTGTGTGTGTATGTGTACATATACATATGTATACATATGTATATTTTCAAAAGTGGTGGGTCCTTCATGACTGGAGGTTTTTAAGAAAAGCTTGGACAGCCACCTATTTGAAATGATATATAAGGTCTCCTTCTTGAGCAGGGAGTTGGACTGGAAGACCTCCAAGGTCCCTTCCAGCTCTATTCTGATTAATTGATATGTATGTGTGTGCGTGTTTGTATGTATATGTATACGCATATATGTATACGTGTGCCATTATTTACATAAAAAGTGACAATAAAGGTTATCTTATCTAAAAAAAAAAAGCAAAGATGCGAAGGGAAATTTGTCTTGGAAGAACGAAAGAGAGTAGCTGAGTTTCTCACAGTCTTTTTTACTAGAGAAAAACATCCTTCCTGCAGCCACCCGGCAAAGCAGGCCTCTCTTCTGCTTAGCCTGGGGCAGATGAGTCCCAGAGCAGAGCATTTACAGAACTGAAGCCAGTAAATAACGATTTGTCTGAGCTTAGAGCTGACCCCCAATTTGAGAAGAAGGCTTACAAATTCAACCCTCCGTGGTCTTAACGGTTACAATCCCCGAGCTTTCAGCTATATAGCCTGCTTTTTGGCTCCCTTTGGTTTTTAAACCCGATCGTCTCAGGTCTCTTGATTGTAATCATTTTCATCTTTCCGGAGCTGTTTTGAAAACAGCAACTATCTCAGCAATTAAGGTTACGTTGTCCAGGCCAAAGTCCTGACAGATCAAAGCCTCTTTTGCAAAGAAGCCACTCTGGAAGCAAATTTAATACAAGCTTTGCAAAGCCAGATCTGTTTCACAGAAGTACAACAGCTGACCTAGGCCTCATTTCCATAGCAAATGAACTTGCTAAACAAGAGCTGTTACCCCAGTAACTGGATCGGCATTATCTTATTATGCCACAGATATCAAGGAGTGGTGGAAGATGAAGCAATAACACACACAAACGTTTTCACAACGATTCCCAGACATTCTCCATTTCACAAAGACACAACGTACGCGCATAGTGCTCGCGTGCCCCACTGACTCGTCGTGAAGTTTATTTTAATCACAGGGTGTTGAAAAAGCTGCAGCTGCATATATGGTAACGCTAAGCCACAAATCTTGACTGATAAGCCTCTAGGGTAACTTGCTGTCAGAACTAAACAAGCCATCTTATGACTGAATTATATGAATTCAGACGAGGTTATTCACCACTGATCTTTGCTTGTTGTGTGAAACTAGTGCTTGTGATTTGCAAAATGAAGTGTATAATGCAGTGGCTCAGTGGCTAAGATGCTGAGCTTGTTGATCAGAAAGGTCAGCAGTTCAGCAGTTCAAATCCCTAGCGCCACATAATGGGGTGAGCTCCCATTACTTGTCCCAGCTTCCGCCAACCTAACAGTTCGGAAGCATGTGAAAATGCAAGTAGAAAAATAGGGACCACCTTTGGTGGGAAGGTAACAGCGTTCCATGTGCCTTTGGCATTTAGTCATGCTGGCCTCATGACCACGGAGACGTCTTCAGACAGCACTGGATCTTCGGCATTGAAACGGAGATGAGCACCACCCCCTATAGTTGGGAATGACTAGAACATATGTGTGAAGGGAAACTTTACCTTTTGGGGGCAAATGTATCTATTAACAGTTTTTACATACTAGTATGCTTCAAAAAAACACCTTCAAAAAATCCCTCCTGTCAAATTATAATATAATATTATAATCTATACATTTTTTTTAACAATATCAACAATGGGACTATTTCATTTCTGGAACCATCCATTCTAATTTCCATCCTTGAAATGAGCCTTAGACCTCTCAAACTCATCCCTCCAAAATTTAATAACAACGTGGTTGTTTCTTCTTCTTCTTCTTCTTCTTCTTCTTCTTCTTCTTCTTCTTCTTCTTCTTCTTCTTCTTCTTCTTCTTCTTCTTCTTCTTCTCCTTCTCCTCCTTCTTCTCCTTCTTCCTTCTTCCTTCTTCCTTCTTCCTACTTCTACTTCTACTTCTACTTCTACTTCTCCTCCTCCTCCTCCTCTCTCACTCCTTTCCCCTTCCTTTCTTCCTTCCTTCTCTTTCTTTTTTCTTTCTTTCTTTCTTTTTTGCTGTACAGTTTGAACTTTAAGATTTTTAAAAGTTTCTTAACCAGGGAACCAGAAAAAAATGTCCCAAGGGCTTTCTGCTTCAGTTTCCTTCTGCATTATTTTATAAAGTAAATATATTCTGGAAGAGGGGGGGAACTGTTGGAAGACCTGAAAGAGTAGGTTAGGGACAGATTGTCATGGAGAACATCTATTTATGTGACTGTTAAGAATTGACAATGTTTTGATTACATTAACTGATGTTAGGCAGTCTTCAATTGATTGATTGACATCAAGTCCTTGTGGACTCTTATATATTGGCCCACAATCAATCAATCAATGAAGGGGAAACAATCAGCCATTGTAATGCTTAATTTTGGCAACATGATCTCAGAGTGTTGTTATTTCAGGCATTCCATGGTGACTGATGAACATCATTTCAGCAAGATATCTGTCCATACTTGCTTCATTGACTTCTCTCAAGCTCATGTTTCTGTTATCACCAAGAATATCTAGTTACTTTGTCTTCTGTTGAAGTTTCTTTGGAATGCCTTTTATTTTCCCAAGCCACAACCATCTCCACTGACTCTGGCCTTTATGTTGGCGTCATATGAGGTGCTGGGTGGCCATATGTGGCTTACACACAGGTAATGGATCACATACCTTCACCTAGTCCTTTGAAAAACAAGGGAGATGCTGTAACCACAAAAACACTGAAATAAGGAATGACCCTTAATATAGAAGTGAATGCTGTATGAAAATTGTATTATAGCTTTTGTAGGTTCATCTTGCTCTGTTATATGCAGCATATTGGGACCTTGTGAGTTGTTCCTGAAAAACCACCCATCTTTCAGATCCCGGGTGTAAACTTCTGATTTGTATACAGGATCTGTCAATAGCCTTGCAAATCACACTAGTTAAGTTAGGACAAGGGTCAGCAACCTGCTACTCTGGAGCCGCACGTGG
Organism: Thamnophis sirtalis; assembly: GCF_051295495.1. Lineage (NCBI taxonomy): Eukaryota > Metazoa > Chordata > Lepidosauria > Squamata > Natricidae > Thamnophis > Thamnophis sirtalis. The sequence goes on along the minus strand of NW_028261385.1, from coordinate 16,102,635 downwards.
CTCTTTCATCCCTCTGTTGCAGCTCCCTGTAGCTGGCCAACTCCACAATTGATAGGGCTTTCGGTTAGGACAGGTAGAGGAAAAAGGATGCCGCACTAGGAGGAGACTCTATGGTAGGGGAACTGGACTTCTGGTCAGCTCCAGTATTGAACAGGGGACTTCTGGTTGGGATCCTTGTGGCTCCTGTGATAAGAATTGGTTATGGCTGAACACACAAAGGATGATTTGTGGAAAAGCAAAAAAAATCATCCTTACATTTGAGTGGATTAACTGAACTTTTATACCAAAGTAAGGAAGGTGTCAGGCCTGCAATTATATTCCTTTTAGAATTTTGGCCTGCCACACTTTCTCTTATTTCATTATGCTGTTTCATTAGTATAGTCGATGGGAGGGGGGACTAGAAGGAGTAGGATTGTGGAATGTATTGTTTTCATTCTTTACTAGAAGCCAAGGTCATCCTTTGTCTCCGTACTGTTACACCTGACCGGAAGCAGCTGGGTGTGGATGCCAGCGTGGAAGAAGAAGATTGGACCATGTGATGGATTGTGGGTGTGGGGACAAGATCATGAACTTTTAACTGGGTGGAATTCTGATGTCACTTCCAGTATTGGGATTTCATAGCATGATGCCAACATGTCTGTCTTATTAAATTGGAACTTTAAGGATAGTTTTGCCTTGGTCTCTGATTTAATTCTGCATGATATTTGGAATGCTGACATTAGGTTCTTTTCCATTCATGTACTTTTTTTCCCCAGTTAAACTTGGTACTAGTATTTGTTGTATTTTTAATTGCTGCAATTGTGCAGTAGCCAGCCAAACATGCAAGAAACTAATGCCCCTAAAGAATTCAGAGACTCAATGGGCAATAATGACCATGAAGGAAAATAGATGAACAAGAGAAAAACGACTGCCCTTGTATCAAAACTGAAGGATCTTAACAGCACCCTTAAACTAATTTAAATAGAGAGATGATTGAAGAATAAAAATGCTGAACTGTTGGTAGCAGCTCTTTGTGGCTTAGATAATGTTTTTGAACTGCAAGGCTAAGTCCCTCCTTTTTTTATTATTAGTACAAAAAACAAACCCAGTAATTGTTGTAAAATGGATTTGGTGGCCAAATATCTTTTTGCACCTGTTGTTTGGTATTTCCAAGACCTTCTAACCATAATTTCTCCTAAGCTTGCTGGGCAATTTTCACTTTCTATTGACTTCAGAGCCACCGCAGGTTGTAGGTTGCTGACATTTAATGAGAACAGCAAATTCTGTTCCAACATGTCAGAGTGTGGTCTTTATAAATTCGACTTTAATGAATGTGAGAGGGGGGAAGTAGTTTGGGGAAAGACAGCGTAAATGGAGGTGGACTCTAGCCTTTACCAGCGTTTAGTTTACCCGTGTGAGAATTAAAGGGATGTGCATGAAAGCAGGAGCACAGGTCCAAATTCCACCTCCCATTTCTCTGTATGCTCAGATCTTCTGCAGGATTTCCATGCTGAAAATTAATAGATACAAGAAGAATGAGTACATTCATACATGAGTATGAATGAAATGGGGACGAATAAATGGGGACAGTGGGACAGGGATGGTAGGCATGATGGTGTCCTGATGCACGCTGCCAGTGGTGGGATCCAGATCCCATTCCAACTGGTACGGTTGGAACGAGCCTGGTGTCACCCACATGGATGCGCATGGATAATGCTCAATATAATGCTCTTCCTGAATATCAAGGACCCCAGACTGATTTGCCTCTTAGCTCCTTGGGAGAGATCCCCTCCCTTGTGATACTTCTGTACACATTCCACCATATCATATACATTAACAGTGTTCTTAATATTAATATGATTAATCAATATGGTCAAGTGTCAGGATTTAAAATAAACTTAGGGAAAACAAAGATATTAGCTATAAATATGAATACTAAACAAAGGGAAGAACTGGAAGGAATGACAGGATGTGAAATAGTTAAAAAGGTCAAATACTTTGGAGTTTATATTTCAACCTCAAACGGGAAGTTATATAAGCACAATTATGAACCACTGTGGTATAGTATACAGACAGAGATGAAAAAATGGGAGAAATTACAGTTATCTCTGATGGGAAGAATAGCAGCAGTGAAAATGAATATTTTACCTAAAAAAATTTTTTTTAAACGTTACCAATACTTAAAAATGATGCAAATTTGTTAGAATGGCAGAAGGGTATTAATCAATTTGTATGGGCAGGTAAGAAGCCGAGAGTAAAACTTAAAATAATGCAGGATGTGCGTGAAAGAGGAGGTTTGAAATCACCCAATTTAAAACTATATTATGATGCAGTAGTTTTATCTATAATTAGTGATTGGATCAACTTAACAGATGATAGAATACTCAATATTGAAGGGTATGATTTGGTATATGGTTGGCATGCTTATTTGCTATATAACAAAAAGGTGGATAAGAATTTTAAAAGTCATATTTTAAGGAATGCCTTACTGCGGGTTTGGAAAAAATATCAATATAAACTAAATGATAAGTTACCTATGTGGGCTATCCCTAGACATGCAATAGAAAATATGAACATAGTACAAAAACAGGATATCATTATTTATAGGCAGCTTCTTACTGTAGAAAGAGGTGTACCACAACTGAAATCTTTGGATGTATTAAAAAAGGAAAAGGTAATTCAAACATGGTTTCAGTACGGGCAGTTACAGGCTAGATGGAAAATAGATTAAAAAAACTGGCTTTATGCAAGTCGAGGATAATTTATTTAAACAAATTAGAGACCAAAGTTCAATGCATATAAAAAGATTATATAATGTAATAATAGAAATTGACTCTGAAACAGAGCTAGTTAAAGACTGTATGATTAAATGGGCTCAAATTGTTGAAGAACCAATAATGTTGGATACATGGGAGAAGATATGGGTGAGAAATGTAAAATTTACACAGGCCCAAAACTTGAGAGAAAATTTTTATAAGATGTTTTACAGATGGCACCTAGATCCCCCAAAAATGGCCTCTATGTATTTGAATTTACAACCTAAATGCTGGAGATGTGATTGTATGGACGCTACATATTTTCATATATGGTGGACTTGCAAAAAGGTTAAGGCATTCTGGATAAAAATATGGTGGATTATGCAAAATGTTCTCAAAAAAAGGATAAAGTTTATCCCCCAGCTATTTTTGTTAGGTATAATTACTGACTGTACAGCAGTAGAGATTAACTTGATTTTGCACTTGATAACTGCAGCTAGATTGTTGGTGGCGCAATACTGGAAGAAGGAAGATTTGCCTACTATCCAAGAATGGACATTGAAAGTCACAAATTTAGCAGAGATGGCTAAAATATCTGCATAAGGACTATTCAAACGAGAGATATAAACGAGACTGGAAAAAATGGAAAAAATGGATTGACTATATTCAAAATAAATATGGGTCTAGGAAATTTCACATAGCTTATGATTAAGATCAGAAATGATACAAATTGTTTATAGTTAGCCTAGCAAGAAGGAGCTAAGCTCAATTCAAAGACATTATTAATTTTCTACTTTCTCTTTAAGTATATTTTAAACTGTTTTTGTTAAAGATTTATAACTTGTATTGGTTCTGGGAAGTCAGGGGGGAAGGTTGGGGGGGTTGGGGGGAGGTGGGGAGGGAGTGAAGTTTACTAAGTTGGAGAAGGGGTGTTGGATTTTAAAGTATTATGATTGTACATGTATACTGCTATTTTTTATTTTTTATGTATATTGAAATGGAATTATAAATACCATCAACACAAAAGGGAGTTTGCTCAGAAGCTGAAATACACCAAGTGAATTAGAGGAAGAGTGGGAAGCAGAGGAGAGAAGAAAGATAGAAAGAGAGGGACAGGAGAGAGGGTGAGGGGGGAAGATGAGGTGTATAAGGAGGAGTGGTAAGGGGAGAGAGGAGAAGGAGAAAGGAAGGGGAAGTTGAGTAGAAAATGATGGAAGGAAGAAAGGATGTAGAAAGGGGGAGGAGAGAGGGGGAAGAAAGTGTCGGATAAGGTATAAATATGGTGTATGGAGAGCAGAAGAGCCAATAACTGGTTTTGGTTTTTTTTCCTTTGGTAGTTGATGGTAAGATGAATTGATATAATTACTTAATAATACAACATGATATTGACTATGTAATAGTATACATGTGATTATATGCTATGAAAATGGAAAATAAAAAAAATTTCTATGGGAAAACAGTGTTCTTAAGTTAAAAATAAAGAATGATTTTTTTTCTTCCTTCCCGCCTCTTACCATCACCTCTCCCCCCCCCCCCCGAACATTGTCGGTGGCTCCTTCCGCTGCTAGAGCCATAATGGCTCAGCAGGTAAAGACATTGAGCCATTCAGCTGGAAAGTTCATAGCCCAGGTTCGAGACCCAAGTGCCACATGATGAGGTGAGTTTCCATTACTTGGCCCAGCTCCTGCCCACCGCAGCTCAGCTTACTCTTCAACTTGTGCTTTGCTCACTAAAGTACTAAACCTGTTGAAAAATCACTTGAAAGGGGTATTACATGGTGAAGTGGTGAAGAGAGAACAAATTTGCCTAACCCATCTACCCCATGAACGTGTCAGTTCTTTTAGAAGACCACTAAATCTGTATTCAAACCAAGAGCAGGAAAAGACATTCCTGGGAATAGCAATAGCACTTAGCTGTATGTAGTCTTTCACAGTGTTTTACAGCTCTCTGTAAGGGATTTACAGGGTCAGCCTATTGCCCCAAACAATCTGGGTCCTCATTTTACTGACCTTGGAAGGATGGAAGGCTGAGTCAACCTGGAGCCAGTGAGAATCGAACTGCCAAACTGCAGGCAGGCGGCAGGCAGCAGAAGTAGCCTGCAGTACTGCATTCTAACCACTGCACCACTGTGGCTCTGTGATGCAAGAGAAGAAAAACCCATAGTCTTATCAGCAGTAAGTAGAGCTCTAGTGTTTTTTTTTCAAGATTCCGATACAATGATTATGTAACAGCAGGCTATGATAGTCTACATTTTAGCAGCTACTTGTGACTCAGTCCAGGAGAGCATCATATGTTCAAGCTCCACATATGTATATTAATAGACCTTTTTCCCCATTCGGTGCACCTAATATATTCTCCATCCATTGGATGCTAAGGTTTGAGCTGCTCATTCCAGGTGGGCTGGGAAAGGGTTTTTTTCAAAGCTGCTCACTCCATCTGAGATCTCATTAGTCGACAGCAAAACATCTCCATCAATTAGCCAGTGCTGAACTCCCCTTCCGTAGCAATGTCTTAGTGGGACATTGTCAAAGATGCTTTCCTCCAAAGGAGAATCTGTAAATTGTTCCTTGTTTTTGTACAAAGCTGTTTCTTCTCTACCTTGTCTCCCTCTTCCTTCCTGGCAGTTTCCCCACTGACTTATGAACTTCCTCAGGATATGACACCAGGTGGTTATTAAAAGGGAAGATGATGTTATTTCAGCTCAGTGTGCCTTTATAAGGAAGATGAGACAACTTTTGAAATGGATTAGATTGTCATAAAACTGCTGGAAAAGTTACTGGAGCTGTTTGATGAATGGATCAAGAGGGTCCCCTCCCTCTTCCTCAGACCCCCAGGAAGGAAGGGAGGGGGAGGGAAAGGAAATGGGAAAGAAGAAAAGGAAAGGAAAAAGGAAAGGAAATGGAAAAGAAAGGAGAAAGGAAAAGAGAAAGAAAAGGAAAAGAGAAAGAAAAGGAAAAAAGAAAGGAAAGGAAAAAGGAAAGGAAATGGAAAAGAAGGAAAGGAAAAAGGAAAGGAAAGGAGAAAGGAAAAGAAAAAGAAAAGGAAAAAGAAAAGGAAAAGGAAAAGGAAAAGGAAAAGGAAAAGGAAAAGGAAAAGGAAAAGGAAAAGGAAAAGGAAAAGGAAAAGGAAAAGGAAAAGGAAAAGGAAAAGGAAAAGGAAAGGAAGATAGAAGAAGGACAGAAAGGGAAAGAAAGAGTGGAAAGGATTGGTACTGCTCAAAAATCAAGTCTCAAGATCCCGTGGACCCTTTGGCTCAGGCAGTCCAATTCTACGCTGGTTCCCTCTCTGCCCGAAGCGAAGGGATCGTAGAAAGACTGCCCAGTCCAGTAAGGGGCTTCAGACAACGCAATGCCTGAGAAACCCCGGATGGGCAGACAAACGCAGGCTACAACCAGCAAATCACATTTTCCCAGGAACCAACGAAGCCCCATAGGACCAATGGGAATTCTCCCTTCTGCAGCATCCTCGGTCTCTGGGCAGAGTCTTCCTTGATTTCACCAATCACCAGATGGAGGAGAGAGTTCAGTGCAGAGAGAGAAGGGAGGTGGGGGGGATATTTTCAGTCACATTTAAAGAAACACTGCGCTGCAGTTTGAAACTTCTGTGCGGTGTTTTCTTGTTATGTGTGCAGCCGCGCAGGCGCGCAGCTTAGAGGGAACACTGCTGAAGGCCAGACAAGGAATAATGGAAGGAAACTGACCAAGGAGAAATTCAACCTAGAAATAAGGAGGAACTTTCTGACAGTGAGAACAATCAACCAATGGAACAGAAGTTGCCTTCAGAAGTTGTGAGAACTTCATCACTGGAGGCTTTCAAGAAGAGATAGGACTGCCATTTGTCAGAAATGGTGTAGGGTCTCCTACTTGAGTGGGAAGGAGGTTGGACTAGATGACCTATATGAAATTGGAACAATGAGATTGAATATAAAATCTGGAGTGACTTCAGGCAGTTTATCAAACGCTAAGGAGAATTTTTTAAAAAAATGAGCTTAAGCTTCAGTTTAATGAATGTTCAACAATTTTCCTTTTTTTTATCCTCACTGCTGTTTATAGTTGACACAATCATAGGCATGTTATTGAGATGTAATATTGACTCAGTTCACTGGAATATACTCCTAGGAAAGTGAAGTAGAAAGATGGCAATGTCCAGGTAAATCCTTAATTTACAACTGTAATTGGAAATCGATTTGTAAGTAATTATGGTCGTAAGTTGAGGCATCACATGACCAAAACTAATTTTCTGGCTTTTTTCCACAGTAGTCATTAAGCAAACGCCTTGACGGTTAAGTGAACACTGTAGTTGTTAAGCAAACCCATTCATTTGAATAGGTGGTTTTTGCTGGAAATTGGCAAAAAAAAAGATCTTTAGGCTGAGATTGAGGGAGGAATCAAGTGAGTCATCAGTTTCAAGTCCTTTCACACCCACAAGAGATCTAAATCTAGTCCAATGTGAATTCTGTTGTCTCTTATCTACTGCCAATTTCCCTTGATCATTAGTACAACCTACAACCTCAACCTATGACCACAATTGGGCCCAAAATATCTGTTGTTAAGCGAGACATTTGTTAAGTGAATTTTATCCCATTTTACAACCTTTCTTGCCACAGTTGTTAAATGAATCCCTTCAGTTGTTAAGTTAGTAACACAGTTCTTAAGAGAATCTGGCTTCCCCATTGACTTTGCTTGTCGGAAGATTGCAATGGGGGAATCACATCATCTTGGGACGCAGCAAGGGTCATAACTATGAGCCAGTTGCTCGGCCTCTGAATTTTATTTTATTTTTATTTTTGTTTCAAGGTTTTTATTTTTTATTACAAATGTTAACATATTTTATGAACAAAGTGTCGTCCGAATCTTTTCTTTTACATCCTCTCATGCACATAATCCATTTGACATCATATCTCTGTTTCCAATTTCAGCCATATTATTCTCTTTCCATATTTTTTATATCTTAAACTTATTTTCTTCTTAGTACATAAACAATATCGCTAATCGCCCTTAATTTCTAATCTCTTTTAATAATAACAACTCCATCTCTAAATGTGTTTCTCAAATTCCCCATCCCACTCTTTAATATTTCATCTTCATCTCTTAATTTAAATTAACTTTAAGAGTTAAACCAAATTGTCATTTCACATTTCATCTGTTGGTCTGTTTTGCTGTAAGCAACATACATCATCAAAATCAATTTTTGACATGAAGAATTTGAATTTCTGAATTCAAGCCTCCGAATTTTGATCACATGATCATGGAGATGCTCCAAAGATTGTAAGGGTGAAACATGGTCATTTTCAGTCCCATTGTAACTTTGGTCATTAAATGAACTGTTGTAAGTTGAGGACTAGCTGTGATTCAGATGCTTGTAGAGCGTGTTAGTATGCAATAAACCTATATTCATTTCAACTGCCTTGGCTCTTCATTTCCTGCACTTGACATGATCATGGATTTAATCATGTGAACACAGGGAGGGGGCAGCATGATTGGGAGTGCTGCACAAGCTGTAAAAAAACCCATTCTGTGATTGTCGTAATTTAAAATGGTCATAAATAGCAATAGCAATAGCAGTTAGACTTATATACCGCTTCATAGGGCTTTCAGCCCTCTCTAAGTGGTTTACAGAGTCAGCATATTGCCCCCAACAACAATCCGGGTCCTCATTTTACCCACCTCGGAAGGATGGAAGGCTGAGTCAACCTTGAGCCTGGTGAGATTTGAACAGCCGAACTGCTGAACTGCAGTCAGCTGAAGTAGCCTGCAGTGCTGCATTTAACCACTGCACCACCTCGGCTAAAGTAAACCTTCATAAGTCAAGGACTACCTGTATGCTTATCCAAAAAGCAATAATATGCGGCAAGATCCTTCAACCATTTATTTATTTATCTTGTTTATTTAGAAAATCTATATTGCCTCCTTTTCCCACATGGCAAGCACAATATGAAAGAAATAAAAAAATAATAGCAAATAAATATAATAACCCCACCCTACCCCCATCCCAGTGACATCATACATTCATACCAGCCATTTAATGGGCTCCATCCCACTCTGGATTCCCCAGGCCCACTGGCAGAAGCACATCTTCAGGGCCTTCCAAAACAGTGTTAGAGTGGGGGTCATTCTAATCTCTGGGGGAATGATGTTCCAGAGAGAGGGGGCCACTATGGAGAAGGCCCTTCTTTTGGGTTGAGCCAGGTGTCTCTCCCTAGAGGGATGGGACCAGCAACATTCCTTGCCTCCCTGCTCTAGTGGGTCAGGTAGATGTAACCAGCAAGAGATGGTCCCTGAAATAACCCGGTCCCATGAAGGGCTTTAAAGGTGACAACTGGCACCTTGAATTGCACCCGGAAGCAAATCGGCAACCAATGCAGGTCCTGCAGGAGAGGTGACACATGTGCACATATTGATCTACACAAAACCATATGGGCCATTGCAGTTTGTACCAACTGGAGCTTCTGGGTGCTCTTCAGGGCAACCCCATGTAGAGCACATTGCAATAGTCAAGACAGGAGGTGAGTAGGACATGGTAACCATAAATAGAGATTGTTGGTCCAGGAAAGGGTGTAATTGGTGCACAACCTGCAGTTGCAGAAAGGCCCTCCTGGCCACAACCGCCACCTGCTCTTTGAGCAAGAGTTGCGAGTCCAGGAGAACTGCCAGATTACATACAGGGTCTGTTTGGGGCAGTGTCACCCCCATCTTGTGTGGCCTTCCAGCAGCCAGCAGAGCTAGTGGCAGACTCAGACAGTGAGGGGGTTGGAGAGGAACATGGGGCAGTCCGGGAGTCTGGGAAAGGCTCTGATAAGCGCTCTGCATCAGAGGCAGAGATGTGGCCAGGACCGTCCGACAGTTATCATCTGCCTTCGGAGTTGGAGATCAGTGGGGCAGAAGAACAGCTGGATTCTGTTCCCAATGTGGAACAAGGGTCAACTTGGAAGTAAAAGCACAAGTGGATGGTGAATGGCCCCTCCCATAGGGAATAAAGAGGAAGGAAAGGGGAGTGGAGTTTGCAGGAGACAATTAGTTCGCTTAATTAGTGTGAAGATTTGTTCGTGACTCAGAGATTCCTTGCCAAGTATTTCAATCTACCTCACCTGCCCTGCCGTCTTGGAGGAGCCTCGACCCTGCCTCCATTCTTCCTGCTACGATTGCTGCGCTCACCATCTCACCTTACCCAGTTGTCTGGAGGAGCTTGGAAGAGTACTTCATGCCCGCTTGCGCTTCACACACACACACACACACACACAAACATGCAGAAGCAAAAAAAACAAGATGGCGCCACCGATAGAACTGGTTCGGGGTGTGGCCAGCCAATTTACTACCTACTTGGCCAAACCGGGCCAAACCGGTAGGAACCTACTTCTGGTCTCATTGCTTCTAAGCTTCCCAGGGTCTCTCAAGACCTGGTTCTATCATCAGGTCTGAAGGCCCTGAGGGAACCAGTGAAGTGGCTCTATTACTATCAACATCCCTATATCGATTTTTCTAGTTTTAGCCCCTTTTATAGTTTAAAATAATGATTTTTAAAATATTTGTTAAGGGTGATGCTTTTAAATATTTTTGGTTTTGGCTCTGTTGTCTGCCATCCGGAGTTACTAGCTTGTGAAATGGCTGGCTCTATAAATTAGGTAAATCAATAAACAAAAATAAACAAGCTGAGGTGGAAATATTGTACTAATGTATGTATTTATTCACAGTAAACTGCATATGCATCTGGTATCCCTCGGCTGTTTAATGGCTGCTTTCCAGTGGAAGCTGCGGTCAGCTGAATGGAGAAAGAGGCTGATTTTGGCAGCAATTCTCCCTGCATCCCCTTTAACTCTGCTATCACACGGTTGCATCGCAAGGGATGATGATCAAGCAACCATGAAGCTGGGAACTGAATCTCTGTTTTGCTTTTATGCTAGAATATGATTCTATGTCTCTGCATATCCCATTTGATTAAGAAGTCAAGCTTTGGGCTTCTGCTTGGCAGGAAAATCTACCGTATTTTTCAGAATATAAGACGCATCCTTTTCCCTCAAAAAAGAGGGTGAAAATCTGGATGTGTCTTATACACTGAATACAGTATTTTTTGCCTGCCGCAACCCAGTCCCCTTCACCAAAATGGCCGTGCATAGCTTTTAGGATGCTTTCAGAGAGCTCCTGGGAGCTGGGGAGGGCAGAAATGAGCAAAATGGGTATAGGTGTGGTGGGTGTGGCTTGATGGGTGTGGCTTGGTGGGTGGGGCAGGGCAAGGATACTGCAAAATCTCCATTCCCACTCCACTCCAGGGCAAGAGTACTACCCTGTTTCCCTGAAAATAAAACCTCCCCAGATTATAAGCCCTATCAGGCTTTTGAGGGCATGAGCTAAAATAAGACCTTCCCCTGAAAATAAGCCCTCCCTGAAAATATTGCAACATAGCAGCAGCCATGAGGTGACCACACCTGCCCCCTCCTGCACCTCAAAAATAAAAAGACCTTCCCCTGAAAATAAGCCCTCCCTGAAAATATTGCAACACAGCAGCAGCCATGAGGTGACCACACTTGCCCCCTCCTGCACCTCAAAAATAAAAAGACCTCCCTGAAAATAAGGCCAAGTGCTTATTTCAGGGATCAAAAGAAAATAAGACCCTGTCTTATTTTGGGAAAAACAAAATCTCCATTCCCTCCCCACCCCACTAATCTGCTTTCCAGCTCCCTTCTCTTATAGGGACCAACAAAATAAGACCCAGTCTATCAGCTGGGACTTGGGAGGCAGCAAATAGATTGGGGGGGGAGCCAGAGGTGGCATTTGCCAGTTCTCCAAACTACTCAAAATTTCTGCTACCAGTTTGGGGGGCGGGGCAGAGGTGGCATTTGCCAGTTCTCCAAACTACTCAAAATTTCCGCTACCAGTTCGTTAGAACTGGTCAGAACCAGCTGAATATCTCCTCTGAATGCTAGCCCTACCATTGGGCATTGTGAGATGCTTGCCTCAGCCAGCAGATTTGGAGGTAGCAAAGACTTACTTATTTGATTAATTACTATTTTAGTTTTGCTATCTGGGGAGAAATGTACTATGAGATCTTCCCATTACATTCCAGAAGGACATGGTTGATTGGGCTCAGGAGAGTAAGACAAACTTCTGGTTAATGAAGCACCTTTGCAAATAATAACAATGAAGTGGCTGAATCTTAACTGGGTAGGTAAATCTAAACACAATGACCTTAATTTTTTTTTTTAAAAGATTGTGTTTTTTTTTAAGATAAAAATGAAAGAAAGAAAGATTATCTAGGACAAAGATCTAGTGGCCCTCTAGATATCACTATCTCCCTGCTTAATTGGCCATATTGGTTGAGGATGATGAAAGTTGGAATCTAACAACAGCTGGAGAACCTCTGGTACCTGCTTTGAGTAAGTAAGAAATGAGATAGTGAAATATTTGTCCAAGGTACATTCTGTTAGGTTCTGTACTTGTGATGATGATGATGATGATGATGATGATGATGATGATGATGATGATGATGATGATGATGATGAAGAAGAAGAAGAAGAAGAAGAAGAAGAAGAAGAAGAAGAAGAAGAAGAAGAAGAAATGATGATGACGATGATGATGATGACGATGATGATGATGACGATGATTTTATCCATATAGTCATGTTTGATTCTTGGTGATTCTATTGCCCGGTCTCTTCACATCTTCTGATCTTTCACTGCTTCTTTGAGTTTTTCTGTGCTCTGAATGGTGTCAGCTTTGTAACTGTTTTAGGAGATACTAACTATTGTGTGAAATAAAATTGATGTAGAATAGATGATGTTGCACCAGCTATTTTTCATCTTTTGCTGGAACAAATCACACCCGCCTTGGCTAATGCAAAAATACTCCTCTGGGGAAAGTTTGAAAGCTACAAAGCCAAAATCTTTGAGGAGTTGTTCCACCATTAGGAGCCATTTGCTTAAAAGGCTTTGTATTGCAGCAGTTGGGGTATCAATGACTCAACTGCATAAATAGAGAGCAGATTTTATTTCAGGCTATCCTTTGGATATGCAAACTAGACTTTGTTCTATTTGTGTTTTTTCCCCCTTTTTTTGTGAATGCCAAATCAAACGCTGACTTGGTGGAATTCAAAACTGAATTGGTCTTTGAAGCAGACTGAATCCAAATCCAAATCCTCAAAAGCTTCATTGGTGATTCACAGCCAGATTGCAAGCTTAAGTAAATTCGTAGATAAGCTTTCTACAAAAGAACAAATTGGTGGGATGGGAGAGAGGAGAGGAGAAGAGAATGGGAAAGAATGGGAGAAGAAAGGAGAAGAGAATGGGAGAGGAGGGGAGAAGAGAGGAGAAGAGAAGGGAAGGGAAGAGGAGATAAGAGAGGAGAAGAGAAAAGAGGAGAGAGGAGAGAGGAGAGAAGAGAGAAGAGAGAAGAGAATGGGAGAGAATAGCAATAGCAATAGACTTATATACTGCTTCATAGGGCTTTAAGCGGTTTACAGAGAGTCAGCATATTGCCCCCAACAATCTGGGTCCTCATTTTACCCACCTCGAAAGGATGGAAGGCTGAGTCAACCCTGAGCCGGTGAGATTTGAACCGCTGAACTGCTGATCTAGCAGTAGCCTGCAGTGCTGCATTTAACCACTGCGCCACCTCGGCTCATAGAATGGGAGAAGAGAAGAGAAGAAAGGGAGAGGAGAGGAGAATGGGACAAATCACTGCAGAATAAGAGTTACATTTATATCAAAGAAATGGTGGAATAGAATCATTAAAGAAAGGATGAAAAAGGAAGGATAAAATGAAATTGGAATGACAAAAATCAAAAGAACTTTTTATTTATTTTAACTAATTAAATTGAATTGATAAATTGTCCTGCGGCAAGTTGTCCCACAGCGAGTTGGCTGGGGCGAGTTGGCTACCGTGAGTTGCCCATGGAGAGGTGGCTGTGGTGAGGTGTCCCCTGTGAGTTGGCCGTGTCAAGTTGTCCCATTCCGCAAACTCATGCCATGGGTTTCTGAAAGAAAGAGTAGTAAATGAGGCCCCTTATTTGACCTAACAGCAGAATTGTTGCCCTCAGTAAAAGGTGCCAGTTACAGAGTGTTAAAACCTATTATGCCATAATGATACCTTGGGTAGCCTTCTAGGCTGTGTGCATAAAAGGGTTGTAGGGCGTATTCAATACTTGATTATTTGTGTTAAGTGCTGTAGAGAACACCCATTTAAGCAAAAGTGGTGAGTTTCATCCCTATGAGAGGCAAGCTACGGGAAAGATATTTGTTCTGCATTAATTTGTGATGAATAATTGTTTAACATGACCTTGTGCAACTTTCTTAATTTTGCTTGTTGCTATATGTAACCAACTGCCATCTGAGAATCAATTTGAAGAGCTGTTTGCCGTGTTCCTTTTCAAGTATCAGCTATAATTGTTTCTAAAATGAAAAAAAAAGTGTCAATAGTGCTCTGTTTGCAGTAAACAATTTATATTTATCCATTTGCATAAGAGGTTTTTTTTTTTAAAGAATTTAATGGGCTTTAAGAAATATGATTTTTAAGGCATGATTGCTTGAAAGCTTAATAATTGTTTATTTTCTTAATTGCCAATATAATTTCATGTTAGGCTTTGTATATGTTTTTTTTTCCAAATTGTCCTTTACACACACTTTTTTCTTCTTATTCAGCTGCAACATTTAAAAGTGTGGAATTATATCCTTGGTAAAAGGCATATATTTGCTACATTGCTTCTGTTAGCCTCAACAACTCCAGATATGTGCTGGATCTATTCTATTATGAAAAATAGATGCACTTTGATTAATTTTATTGATGACTCTGGGGACTCGTCATACTGATTTGACATGATTTCAGATAATCTTCTGAAACAACAGATAATACAATGTAAATACTAGCATATTTTTACATAAGTACTATTTTAGTAATAGATTGCTTTGGCAAAGCTTGACTTATTGAGGAAAGAGATACCTTGAGATATCTAAATCATTAGCCAAAAGACAAATGGAGAAAGACTTGGATACTCATTTTAGAATCCATCCAAATGGTGGGATTCAATTTTTTTTTACTACTGGTTCTGTGGGCATAGTGAGCTTGGTGGGTGTGGCTTGGTGGGCATGGCAGGGGAAGGATACTGCAAAATACCCATTCTCTCTCCACTCCTGGGGGAAGGATATTGTAAAATCTCCATTTCCACCCCGTTCCAGGGCTAGGATACTGTAAAATCCCCATTCCCTCCCCACCTCGCTAACCTGTTTTCCAGCTCCATTCTCCTGTGCAGGGCAACAGAAGAAGACCCAGCCAATCAGCTTGGATGAGGATCAGCTGGTATTCGGGAGGCAGTGAATAGATGGGAGTGGAGCTAGCCAGAGGTTGTATTTGCAGGTTCTCCAAACTACTCAAAATTTCCACTAGCGGCAGAGGTGGGTTCCTACCAGTTCGCAGCATTTCAGTAGAACCGGTTCATCAAATCTACCGAACCGGTTAGAAGAGATTCCACCAGAAAGCAGGCCACACCTACAGAAAAGTTTCCAAAATTTTTTGAAACACTCACACAGAGAGAGAGAGAGACAGACAGACAGACAGACAGACTCACACAGAGAGAGAAAGAGAAAGAAAGGAAGAAAGAAAAAAGAAAGAAAAAGTGAGAGAGAGATGAAAGAAAAAAAGGAAAAAGGGAGAGAGACAAAAGGAAGGAGAGAGAGAGAGAGAGAGAGAGAGAGAGAGAGAAAGAAAGAAAGAAAGAAAGAAAGAAAGAAAGAAAGAAAGAAAGAAAGAAAGAAAGAAAGAAAGAAAGAAAGAAAGAAAACACATGGCCGGAAAGCCACTCCCACCAGGTCACATGGCCGGAAAGCCACTCCCACAAAGGAGGCCACACCCGCAGAGTAGGTTCAAAAAAAATGTGAAACCCACCACTGACTAGCGGTCACCAGAACCGGTCAGAACTGGCTGAATACCACCTCTGGTTCTAATCTAAAGTATGATCATGATCATACTTTCCATCGCATTTATTTCCACAAAGTAAGCTCTTCATCTGAACGGCAAGACATGTTTTACATTGTAGCTCCAAACGGAATTAGTAAAACTCTCCGCAGCTTCCTGTAAACTGTTTGTGAAGCATGATAGATAAAACCACACACCGATATTCTACATTAATCCCCATACTGAGCTGTGGTGGCCCAGTGGTTAAAATGCAGTACTGCAAGCTACTTCTGCTGACTGTTGGCTGCCTGTAATTTGGCAGTTCAAATCTCACCAGGCTCAAGTTTGATTCAGCCTTCCATCCTCCCGAGGTCGGTAAAATGAGAAACCAGATTGTTGGGGGCAAAATGCCAACTTTGTAAATGGTTTAGAAAGGGCTGTAAAACACTGTGAAGTGGTATATAAATCTAAGTGCTATTGTTATACTTACAATGTCCCTGGTATTTTGATTTACTTATGATTTTCCCTTGTCCATTTAGACATGATCTTCCCTGTCGTGTTTTCCATCCCTGCAAATGTTATTTATTTACTTATTTATTTGTATCCTGCCTTTATTATTTTCACACCTTCCTCTCCTATTTTTCCTTACAACAACAACCCTGTGAGGTGAAACTGAGTTGAGACAGAATGACTAGCCCAAAGCTTTCATGACTTTCGTGGCTAAGGCAGGACTAGAACTCGCAGTCTCCCATTGCCTAGCCTGGTATTTTAAAAAGTAAATGATTTTCTGTGGGTTTTACTCCACTAGTTGTAACCAACTAGTGAGGGAATGGTCCTTATCTCTTTTCTTTAAGCCATTGAACCAGCACTGTCTGAAAATGTGTCTGTGGTTGTGTGTCCACCATGCTGCAGCATGAAGTGTACAGCAAAATATGGAATGTTGTTATCTTTCCACCACAGTGGTACCTATTTATCTACTTGCATTTGCATGCTTTCCATCTGCTACGTTGGCTGGAACTGAGGTAAGTGATGGGAGCTCGCTCCATCACATGGTGGTAGGACTCAAACCACTGGAGTATATATCTTCTCTGGTGTCTTTTTTAAGCTACAAAGTCACTGTGACTCTCCAGTGTTTTAACCACTAGCCAAACTGTGTCTCATATTATAGTGTCATATTTTATCTTCTCTCTATCATACTTCAAGAGATTGAGAGTAGAGATGTGCAAAGACATTCATGTTTCTAACCTCAAAAAAATGAAACTGAAAAGAGATTGTGCATGCTTTGAATTCTATTTTGAGGTTGGAATGGAGCAAGCTGCTTTGGTCCAACCTTGAAGTAAAACTTGGCCATTTCAAGCAGGGTGGTTTTGAGTGTTGTAATAGTCCTGAGCACCGCAATTCAGCTTCATTTTGGTAGGCTGTCATTGACTGCTTTGGCCTAACATCTTTTCAACTAAGCCAGTGCTGTAGCAGGGAACAATTATGTCCCTGTGACTCCAATGATGGGGTTTCAAAAAATTTTAGGACCTCTTCTGTAGGTGTGGCCTGCTTTGTGGGGTGGCTTGCCAGCCATGTGACTGGGTGGGAGTGGCTTGCCAGCCATGTGAACGAGTGGGAGTGGCTTGGCAATCATGTGACTGGGTGGATGTGGCCAACTTGTAAAATGAGGTGAAACTCACTTAACAATGCTCTTGCTTAGCAACCAAAATGTTGGCTCAGAAACTGTGGCATTTGAAGCCCGTAAGTCTTAAAGCTATCAAGTTACAAGACCCTTGCACGCCTAACCCTTTAGGGAAAATCCCCCAGGGGTGTTCAAACTTGACAGCTTTAAGATTGTGGACTTCAACTCCCAGAATTCCTCCTCCAGTCATGTTGGCTCAGGAACTCTGGCATTGAAGTGTGCAAGTCTTAAATCTGTCAAGTTACAAGACCCTTGAACTCCTAACCCTTTAGAAAAAAACCCAGGAGTATTCAAATTTGACAGCTTTAAGACTTTAAGATTTAGATAGGACTCTTAGAGGTGGGCGGGGCGATTGATGAGCCAGCCAATCAGTGAGCGGCGGACAGGACAAGCGTAGTGTGGACTGGCAGGGGGAAGGAGCTGGAACCGGTTCTATACAGCACGGTAGATTTGTGGAATCTCTTCTATAGAAAAGGTTAGCACTGGCAGGAACCCACCAGTGCTGTGACTATTGTTTAGTTTGGATATGATGGTATGGTAATGCAGTGTTGAAAGGAAATTAGCAGAATATCGGCACATGGACCAATAGAAGAATATTTGTGCCTACTGTACAAGATGGTCAACCCAGCTAGTAAATTAAATTACTTTGCAGATTGGCCGTGCAAAGATATCTGTTAGTGTATGCACAACTACACTTAATTATAACTATAACTTAACTATAGGTGTAAATGCAAAAACTATTAACTGTGTCATTATGGTTTCATTTGTTCATATAGCTTTGATAGATGAATGCAACCTAGTGTTCAGATCTTAAGCTTTGAGGTGATTTTAAATATTCAAAGAGTATGCGATGGTTTATGCAAAAAAATAAACATGCAAATAAACCTGCAATGGTTTATTGATTGAACATTCCTACATGTGTGCTCTAATGTTTTATTATTGGAATAATATTATACATGCAGTAATAAGCACTTGGAGTCCTTTAATTTGCAGTCAACAGCTACCATTTTTTAAATTTTATTTATTTTATTTTATTTTGCTCTGCTCTGCTTTGCTTTGCTTTATTTTATTTTATTTTGTAGATGCTCTTCTCACCCAGCTAGTAAATTAAATTACTAAATTAGAAACTCTGGGCAGCTTACGAACATAATAAAACATAGATACAAACATTAAAACTTTAAATATTAAATAAACAGAAGTTAAACATGTTAAAATCTGAATACTAGATGGTATAGATCGTGGGTGTAGATTGCGGGTGTCATGTTGCTATCACATGATGTTTCGTGACTTTTTCCCCTTCATGGAGCTGAAGTGGGTGTGGCCTGCGCATGACTCATTTGGGCCACCAATTTGACACCCTTGGTGTAGATGGAATCTTCTCTTACAAACCACCTCCAATATAGTACACCCCTCCCCATCGGGACCCCAGGCCAATCAGAACAGCCAGGTTATAAGTCCCTACCAGAAGGGAAGATGGAGATGGGGCTCACCTTGAGGGGCACAATGTTCCAGAGGGCGTCACAGTAAAACAAAAAAAAAGACCTTTTCCTGGACGCTGGCAACTGGAATTGTTAGATTAGTGGACCCACTGCATATCCCACCTGCCGGAAAGGGTTGGATGGGCCAATCCCATTGGGGTGAGACAGTTCTTGAGCCCTAAAGCCTACCAAATTGAAATTTGGCCCAAATATGGATGGATGGATGGATGGATGGATGGATGGATGGATGGATGGATGGATGGATGGATGGTAGATAGATAGATGACAGATAGATAGATGATAGATAGATAGATAGATAGATAGATAGATAGATAGATAGATAGATAGATAGATAGATAGATAGATAGATAGATAGATACAGAGATATATATTCGCCAAACTACCTTTCTAATAGACAAGCTCAGCATCTTAGCCACTGAGCCACCGTGTCCCATATATGAATGAGCCTATGGGAGCAGTGGCTCAGTGGATAAGCCGCTGAGCTTGTCGATCAGAAAGGTCGGCAGTTCGGTGGTTCAAATCCCTAGTGCCCCGTAACAGAGTGAGCTCCCATTAGTTGTCCCAGCTTCAGTTCAAAAATATGTAAACATGCAAGTAGAAAAATAGGGATCACCTTTGGTGGGAAAGTAACAGTGTTCCGTGTGCCTTTGGCATTTAGTCATGCCGGTCACATGACCACGGAGAGGTCTTTGAACAGCGCTGACTCTTCAGCTTTGAAATGGAGATGAGCACTGCCCCCTAGAGTCAGGAACAACTAGCACAGATGTGCAAGGGGAACCTATACATACATACATACATACATACATACATACATACATACATACATAAGAAATTGAATGGAAATAAGATGTATCTGACTTACGGTATTTGTTTTCAAACTGGAGCATGTTGATCTTCACCAGAGAAAAGTGTTAAATTAAAAAGAAAGTCGTTGTACTGTTAATGAGCTATTTCAGTGTCTCTGCATTTTGTCATTTTACTTTGGGACACATAAAGATCTCTAGATGCTCTTAATGGGCTTGGGTTTGCTCCCACAGTACACTGTATTTAATGTGGATTCTTGTGAATGAACTGGAGGTTTCTAAATAAGATTATAATCAAAGTGTGTGTTTGTTGTTTTTCCTTGCAGTTTCTTCAAGGTATTATATCTCCTCCATAAATGATCACTTTCGCCCCTTTAGTGCTCATGTTTACTCCTCACACCAGGGTTCTCGTTCTCTGCCTATTTTATTCCTAACTCACAATTTCTTCCCAATGTGTGCCTATGCTTATGTGTGTAAAAGTGTGAGAAATATTCTAACTGAATGTGGACTTATGAAAAGGAGCCCATCTGCAGCACACTGGTTATCATAAATAATGCCGCTCTGAATGCTGAATTAAGTAATTATTTTATTTTATTTTCAAGGGCCACACATAGACTCTGAGAGAGAAGGATGGAGGGAGAGAGGGAAGGGGAAAGACAGAGAGAGAGAGAGTGGGAGGGTGGGAGATAGCTAAACAGCTTGCATACTTAGAAATCAAATTGCACAGCGAAAGGAAAGCTTACATTGTTTGTGTGTAACTTTTGATTGTCTAATATTTCATATGCTGCCACATTTTGGAAATGGATTCAGTGAGTGGTAGATTCATTCATTTTGTTTTCAACGTTATAAAGCCCAAATGAAGTAAGTAAAATGAATCAAACCAAAGCAAATAATAATGAAATGAAACAGAGAAACAAAACAAAGATGAGGAGAATTAAAGCTACTCAGCTGTTGCAAATAAAGGGGAAATTCTAAAGGAACCAAATGTGAATTCGATTCTTTATTAAGCCTTTATGTTTATTAAATTTATTCCCACTGGAAGCCAAGTTTCAACATTCAAGCTACATGCTGAGTGGCAGAAGGCTAGATATATGGACAAAAGTGAAGATACGGTTCCCTGTGATGATACACTAAATAATACACAACACTATGCAATGTTCTGTATTGCAGTTTTCACAACAGCATTGTCAGTTGTGGAGAGAATCTTTCCAACTCCACCTCCTTTAACTTTCCTGTTTGTCCATTCATTTCTCTCCTAATACAATATAGATAGAAAAAATATTTTTGGAAGTACAGTTAATCCTTGACTTATAACCATTTTTAATGACCGTTACAACAGCCCTGAAAAAAATTGACTTATTACCATTTTTTACGCTTATGACCATTGCAGCATCTTCATAGTCACAAGGTCAGAATTCAGATACTTGGCCACTAGCTCATATTTATGATGGGTGCAAGTGTCCTGGGGCCATGTGATCACCTTTTGTGACCATCTGATAAGCAAAGTCAATGGGAAGTCAGATTCACGTAACAACCGTGGTAAAACAGGGCAAAACTTAGTTAACAACTGACTCACTTAGTAACATAAATTTTAGGATTAATTTGTGGTCATAAGTTGAGGACTACTGAACTATATCTTTCAGAGATCCTGGAGCACTGGGGAACTGCCAGAGGACTGGAAAAGAGCTGATGTCGTTTCCATCATCAAAAAAGGGAAAAAAATAGATCCAGGAAACTACAGACCTATCAGCCTGACTTCAATACCAGGAAAGATTCTAGAAAAGATAATCAAGCAACAAATTAGCGAACACCTAGACGTAAACAAAGTAATAGCCAAAAGCCAACATGGGTTTGTCAAAAACAGATCATGCCAGACTAATCTTATTGCATTCTTTGACAAAGTGACAAAATTAGTGGACCAGAGGAATGCCGTCGATATAGTTCACTTGGACTTCAATAAGACATTTGATAAGGTAGACCATAACCTACTACTAGATGAAGTAGAAGAATGTGGGTTGGACAGCATCATTACCAGATGAATTCATAACTGGCTGACCAATTGTACTCAATGTGTAGTCCTCAATGGAACTGCATCCACATGGAGAGAAGTATCAGTGGAGTACCCCAAGGCTCTGTTTTAGTACTCTTCAACATCTTCATCAATGATTTGTATGAGAGAATAAATGGGTAACTCATCAAATTTGCAGATGACACCAAGCTGGCAGGAATAGCCAACACTCCAGAAGATAGGCTTAAGATATAGAAGGATCTTGACAAACTTGAACATTGGGGACTGTCTAATAAAATGAAATTCAATGGTGAAAAGAGTAAGGTTCTACATTTGCAAAAACGAAATGCACGGGTACAGTATAGGTGGTACCTTGCTCAATAGTAGTAACTGTGAGAGGGATCTTGGAGTCCTAGTGGACAACCATTTAAATATGGGCCAGCAGTGTGTAGCAGCTGCCAAAAAAGCCAACACAGTTCTAGACTATATAAACAGAGGAATAGAAACAAGATCACGTGAAGTGTTAGTACCACTTTATAATGCCTTGGTAAGGCCACACTTGGAATTCTGCATTCAGTTTCGGTCACCATGATGTAATAGCAGTAGACTTATATACCGCTTCATAGGCCTTTCAGGCCTCTCTAAGCGGTTTACAGAGAGTCAGCATATTGCCCCCAACAATCTGGGTCCTCATTTTACTCACCTCGGAAGGATGGAAGGCTGAGTCAACCCTGAAAAGATGTGTAGAAAAGATGTGGAGATTCTAGAAAGAGTGCAGAGAAGAGCAACAAAGATGATTAGGGGACTGGAGGCTAAAGCATATGAAGAACGGTTGCAGGAACTGGGTATGTCTAGTTTAATGAAAAGAAGGACTAGGTGAGACATAATAGCAGTGTTCCAATATCTCAGGGGTTGTCACAAAGAAGAGGGAGTCAAACTATTCTCCAAGGCACCTGAGCGTAGAACAAGAAGCAATGGGTGGAAACTGATCAAGGAGAGAAGCAATTGTAGAACTGAGGAGAAATTTCCTGACAGTTAGAACAATTAATCAGTGGAACAGCTTGCCTCCAGAAGTTGTGAATGCCCCAACACTGGAAGTCCTTAAGAAGATGTTGGAAAGCCATTTGTCTGAAACGGTATAGGGTTTCTTGCCTAGGCAGGGGGTTGGACTAGAAGACCTCTAAGGTCCCTTCCAACTCTGCTATGGTATTGTATTACTATCTGTACAACCTACATTACTTTCAATCTCATCAAGTCAGTTCATATGTTCAAGGAAAGATGCTTCATTAAATGACACTTTGGAGTCATGATGGGTGAGGTTAAAATCAGTGGTGGGATTCAGGCGGTTTGCACCGGTTCACCTGAACTGGTTGTTAAATTACACCACCGCCAACCCGCTACCAAAGTGGATCCTGGGCACTGCGCTGCAATGGAGAAATGGGCAACGGAGTAGCCAGCTCAAAGGAAGGAGAAGGGTACTTCTCCTCTTTCTTCTCCTTGCTCCTCCTTCCCTCGTGCCAGCCACTCTATTTCTCATTTCTCCATTGCAGCAGAGCACCCAGGATCCACTTTGATAGTGAGGGGTGTAATTTAACAACCGGTTCGCCCTGGGTTAGGTTGGCCTTCACAGGAGGCTTCTCCACATGTGTGGTGGAGCTGGAGAATGGGGTTGAGTCACACCTCCCACGGCAGCCAATCTGCCCCTGGGTGAACCGGTTATTACATTATTTGAATCCCACCACTGGTTAAAATGAAGGCATCTGAGAGTGATAAGGTTTGAGGTAACTGCTGTTTTAAAATTGATTATGCTTTTTCAAACAAGCTTAAATACTTGTAACTAAGACAGAGGCCAGGGTTACGAATCTTCAGCATAATAAATAGGACTTTCTATTAGCTTGTAG
Source organism: Thamnophis sirtalis (assembly GCF_051295495.1). NCBI lineage: Eukaryota > Metazoa > Chordata > Lepidosauria > Squamata > Natricidae > Thamnophis > Thamnophis sirtalis. The sequence goes on along the minus strand of NW_028261385.1, from coordinate 16,079,130 downwards.
GAATATAATCAACAAATCTCCATGCCCTTTTTTCTCTAATTAAAAAAAAAACTATTATATCTAAGTGTGAAAAAGAACGCCGCGTAGGGGGTTTGCATAGTTAACAGTTCAAACAGTTCCCCAATTACATATTTGTGGAATGCATGCCTGTGTGTGTGTTTGTGTTTATAATCCAGCCCAATATTATTTGTTTGAAACTGGTGAACAGAAGGAAAAAGGAAGCTCAGAGGAATAGATTTTATGCCAAACATCAATCAGTTCCAGCATCAGGACCAATTTATTATCCTGTAGGGTTTCTGGATAGTTGGCACACTGAGAAGGCCACTCCATGGCATTATCTATTAAACAAATGAAGCCTTCTTTCTTTCTTTCTTTCTTTCTTTCTTTCTTTCTTTCTTTCTTTCTTTCTTTCTTTCTTCTTCTCCTCCTCCTCCCCCCCTCTCTTTTTCTCTTTCAACACTGTTGAAAATAGGATCCTTTTTTCTTCCTTCCCCCCATTATTTACACCCTGTGATCACATCCTCAGCATTGGAGGGTGTAAATAATCACTACTTAGCAGAGAGAGCCTGCTGGCAACTTTCTATCAAACTTAACACTATGTTTATCTGTTCCTACTACCTGCTTGGCTGCCCATCTGGACACCTAGGTGCTTTATTTTCATCCTGACTGCACATTGTCAGTAGCAATGTGGGTGAAACTTACCCAAATTTCAGTTCAGAGCAGAGAGAACAAAAGGACACCAGGCGTAATATTTTAAATCTTCTTTTGTTACTGTTTTTCAGGTAATAGGAAGAATTGTTTTAATGATTCACCTATGTGCACCATGCTTAAACAAGCTTTTTAGATAGTTGACTTACAGCTGTGAAACTGTTATGGGAGTTCTGCCAGAGCCACACATCGAATATCCTGTCCGTCTGTCTGTCTGTCTGTCTGTCTGTCTGTCTGTCTATCGAACTATCGATCGATTGACTGATCGATCGATATATCGATCGTATCATCCATCTATCATCTATACATCTGTCATTCATATCTCTCTCATCTGTCTGTCTGTCTCTATCTATCTATCTCTATCTATATATCTATCATTCATCTCTCCTATCTATCTATCTATCTATCTATCTATCTATCTATCTATCTATCTATCTATCTATCTATCTATCGATAGAGATAGAAATATATAATTTATCTCTCTCTCATCTTTCCATCTAGAGCATCTCACTCTGTCCGTTCATCCATCATCTATCTATCTATCTATCCATCCATCCATCCATCCATCCATCCATCCATCCATCCATCCATCCATCCATCCATCCATCTATCTATAACTATCTATGGGAATAGGAATAGGAATAGGAATAGGAATAGGAATAGGAATAGGAATGTATGTATGTATGTATGTATGTATGTATGTATGTATGTATGTATATAATTCATCCATCTACAGTATCTCTGTATACCTATCTGTCTGTCTATCTGTCTATCCATCCACCCAGCATCTATCTTTCTTTCCATCCATCCATCCATCCATCCATCCATCCATCCATCCATCCATCTATCTATCTATCATCTATCTACGTTATCTCCTCAATCGTTTATATAACAGGCAGTTTTTACATGCAATCTGACCATTTTCAGGATAGGTAGTCAATGGACACATTGTTCTGTCAACAATAGAGTTATTTAGACAATGTCTTCTTCCAGATTTCTTTTTTCATTTTCTTATACAGACCTGGCTTTTCCTAGTGCCCTATCCAATTATATCATCTTAAAAATATTCTATAATTTAGATCTATTGTAGTATAACAATTTATTTATCTATTTTTCTCATGGTACTTTACCCTTTTCAATGAAATGCAACTCTCATTCACAGATTTCTGTGATTCCCCTAAACAAATACATTGTTGTTGTTATTATTTGTGCAAAGAGCCAGATGTTTAAACTGGATCTGGTATTTTTATCAACCTATTGATTCTTTTCCAAAGACCTGCTATGGGCTGTTTTGTTTCATGATGCTACAAGTGTGGTTGCAGGGTGTAAGCTGTTCCAAGTAAAGCTGCCTTTTGCAGTTGACTGATGGTGATATTGTCAATGCTGATGGTGTTCAAGAGGTGATCCAGTTTGGGGGTTGTACCAGTGGTGGGTTGCAGGTGGTACACTCCGGTATGGGCGTACTGGAACCTGCCTGGAGCACTGGGTACCATATTGGTATGGTGCTCTGGAGGGCCCACCTGCCCGCCCAAACTCCTTACCTATCCTTTAAGCCTTTGGCGCTTCCACGCACTTGCATGGTGCATACAGTGCCTGTGCGATGCTCTGCCGAGCAGCTGGAGTGTCGCCGAAGCTTGCGGAAGCGTCACAGGCAAGTACGATGCATACATGCGCTGCGTGCATGTGAGTGCACGCCGTGCACGTCCATGTGGGTGTCGCCCGGGCAGAATCCGGAACCCACCACTGGGTTGTGCCCAAAGTGCAAACATGAGTGGTAGCAAGGGTGGGATTCTACAGGTTCAGGCATACCAGTAGCTCCGAAGATCTGCTGAGAGTGAACCGGTTCAGTTCAGTTCAGTTTATTTCATTTATATGCCGCCCTTTTCCCCTGAAGGGGACTCAGGGCGGCTCACAACTCAACCAGGGAAGGGGAATACAGACAAAAAGAAATTTAAAAAAACAAAACATAACAATGCATAATTTAAAAACATACAACAGTCATACCATTCGAGACGGGGGCAACAGCTCTTTAGCCCCAGGCCTGTCGGAACAGCCAGGTTTTAAGGGCCTTGCGGAAGGCCTGGAGGGTGGTGAGGGTTCGAATCTCCACGGGGAGTTCGTTCCAGAGGGTCGGAGCAGCCACAGAGAAGGCTCTCTGACAGAACTTTGGCTGCTTTTTTCTCTAAGGCCATTAAGACCATTCTTACTTTCATATCATCAGTCTCTAAATCAGGTCCATAAATTTCCATATAATTCCAGACCTGAATGATAAACAACCCTAAAGTCTGGGGGTCACCATCATATTTTACAGTTAAGGGAGGGACTTTTGCCATTCGGCGTCGCCTGGGGGCCCCCCTACTCTTTGAGAGCCGAGGTGGCGCAGTGGTTAGAGTGCAGTACTGCAGGTTACTTTAGCTGACTGCTAGTTCGGCAGTTCGGCGGTTCAAATCTCACCGGCTCAGGGTTGACTCAGCCTTCCATCCTTCCGAGGTGGGTAAAATGAGGACCTGAATTGTTGGGGGGCAATATGCTGACTCTGTAAACTGCTTAGAGAGGGCTGAAAGCCCTATGAAGAGGTATATAAGTCTAACTGCTATTGCTATTGCTATTGAGCAGCCCTAGATGGAGGGGGGAGGCTGGTTCTGGGTTTTCTTGCCCCCAGCCCCCTTCGGCTTCTTTACCCTCCCTTAACCTCTGCATCGAGTACCTTTGCTCAAGATCTTCAGCCTGCTCCCTTTCCACGGCTCTTTCACAGCTTTTGCGTTCAGACCAAGCTTCCTCGAGGAGCCTCATGGCGTGGGACAGTTTGTAATCCTCTTCCCCAGCAGCACCCCAATCCGCTGACTTGTTTTTGGTCTCCTTCTCGTGACTCCAGCATCCAACTCCTCTGACTCCTCTTTTTGTCCCACACCCAAAGTCCATTGGGGACGAACAACAGGCTCTTCCATTCTTAGTCCAACCAGCCTCTCAGTTAAAGATGGTTCTGCTGTCGCCCCTTCAGTTTCCTCTTGGTCACTCACTTGCAAAGACATTTCTTTTCTTCTTGTGAGGATACCCCACTCGGTAGATTGTAGCTCTGGGTGGGGTGAAAGTGAGACTTAGCTTAATTGTCAGCCCTTCTTCATTCACAAATCAGGAAAGAAAACCACTGGACTCCATTTGTTGAAATCAAGTGTACTTTTACTAATTATAAATGAATAGAAGAGAAGCTAAGCTAAGTCTGATTATTTAGGTGCGAAAGCGAATAATATATTGTATAATTCATTCCCCTCCCCTTGGCATCCCGTAGTCAGTCCAATCATAATTCTCCCAAATGTCAGGTGTGAGATAACATTGAAAGGCATCACCAGGATGGAATCCTGGGCCGTTGGCCTTGGCGGGAAACACCCCTCCTCCACATGCGCAGTAAGGTGGTCAGTTCAAAATCTAGAATCTTCCTCCAGCACAACAATGATTCCCCTCCCAAATACCATGCCCCCCCTCCCCGTTTCAATGGCAGCGGAAGCAGTAACAAAGCGGAGGCTGACAGATTCCTTGTCTGTGTCAGGCTCATGGGAAAGAGAGATTTTCTGCATTGCCCATAAATTATGGAAAACAATCCTTATTGCACTATTTCTGCTGCTTCTTCAGCTAGGCCTTTGCAATTTAAATTAGTTTTAATGGAAACCTTAACCACTTTTATAAGATTCCGTTTGTTTATTTTCAGTTATTAGCTGCTGCAATTGCTTTATGAAAAATTGTACACAAAGCTAATGTGTAAATATCATCCATGAATAATAGCAACGAGGCAGATTCTGTATGATCAAAGTCTGTCTTGTTCTGACCTAGGCTTCACAAAATTACTAAGCAGACTCCTTGTCCCGACAAAACCTTTTTTTATTATTATTAAGCTAATGTGAATTCCTCTCATTCACATCCAGCAAAGTCCTGGCAAACAGTCTTTCAAGGGTGAATTCACAACCACAGACTTTACCAGGCTTGGAGAGCTGCCAGACCAATATCTTCGCAATGCTGTACAAGAAAATAATTGGCAAGGAGTTTCTGAGAGTCACGAAGAAATCTTCACACTAATGAAATGAGCAAATTATCTCCTACATACACTCTCCTTTTGCTCCTCTGTATTTCCTATGGGAGGAGCCATTCACCATACATCTGTGCCTTTCTCCCGAGTCAGCCCTTGTTCCTTAGCTCTTCCCTTTTCCTGGAAGCTCGGCACATGCATACATCGGGAACAGGTTCCAGCTGTTCTTCTGCCCCACTGATCTCCAACTCCAAAGGTAGCTGATAACTGTTGGACAGCCCTGGCTCCATCTCTGCCTCCAATGCAGAGCACTCATCAGAGCCTTCCCCAGACTCCAAGGCTCATGTTCCTTCCCAACCCCCTCACTGTCTGAGTCTGTCAACAGCTTCGCTGGTGGGCCACAAATGTGGCTAGTTCATAATTGCAAGTAGAGTCTGGAAATACAGCAAATCCTGTATTCCATGATAGGAATGACCCTATTTAGTGTGCAACTAAATTAAAAGAGGATGCGGGCTAATAAGCAAGGTTGCCAACTAAGATGAACAAGAAGTTCTCCATCAATGGGTTGCAATATTCTTTATTAGTCAGGCATGCCTTAAGGCATCTTTTTTGTGTCTGTGTCTGTCAGAAACAGTAAAATTCATAAGACTTCTTATCTGCCCAATAACTCTAGTCCTGATACATTCCCTGAGCATTTTTAGATGTATTAATTGCTTTCTTTTCTATTCCAGTGGTTGCAAAATGATTTGTTCCAGCCAGCCTATTTCTTATAAAAACTTTTTAAAAATATCAGCCATTGTGACTTAATATACAGTTCTATACTTGTGTCATATCTTTATGGACACTAGTAAAAGGAAGAAAAAGGAAGCAGGGTACAAAAGTAGAAAAAAACTTTATGTTGGAGAAAATAGTAGGTAGCAACCAGAGGTGGCATTCAGCAGGTTCTGACCAGTTCTGGAGAACCGGTCGCAGAAATTTTGAGTAGTTCGGAGAACCGGTAAATATCACCTCTGACTGACCCTGCCCACATCTATTCTCTGCCTCCAAAGTCCCAGCTGATCGGGAGGGAATGGGGATTTTGCAGTAACCTTCCCCTGGAGTGGGGAGGGAATGGAGATTTTAGAGTATCCTTCCCCTGCCAAGCCCACCAAGCCACACCACACCCACCAAGCCATGCCCACAGAACCAGTAGAAAAAAAAATTGAATCCCACACTGGTAGTAACAGGTGTGGAGGGAACAGGGAGGACCTCTAAATCTTGTACTTGGTTCACTTTTCAGGTACTGCAGTGAGAGGAACAAAGCAGAACAGTTGCCAAAAGAAAAAGGGGCAAGCTGAGTTTATTATACTTATTAAATTGTTTGCTGTCCATCTCCCAAATCAAGTGACTCTGGGTGGTTTACAGATTATAAAAAGACAAGTAGAAAAATAATTACAATATTAAATAAAGGTACAGATTCCTTGTTAGTCATTCTGACTCTCATCTCAGCCAGCATTGTCTGAAGACAATTTCTATGGTCATGTGGCCAGCCTGACTATACGCTGAGGCGCATGGAATGCTGTTACTTTCCTACTGAAGAGGTACCTATTTATCTACTCGCATTTGCATGCTTACGAACTGCTAGGTGGGCAGAAACTGAGGCAAGGAACAGGAGCTCACCCTGTTGCGCAGACAGGGGTGGGCTTCAAAATTTTTAGCAAGGGGTTCTCTGTTTGGTTGCTGGGTGGATGTGGCCATGGTGGGTGTGGCCTAGTTGGCCACCTGCACCACAGCAGGGGGGAATTTTTGGCCTCCCTGGGCTCCAGAGGCTTTTCTTGAGCCTCCGGGATGGCGAAAATGGTCTCCTCAGGCTCTGGAGGCTCTCTGGAGGCTGGAAATGGACCCTTCTTCAGCTCTCAGGTGAAGACATTTCTCTTCTCTTCCAAGAAGTTTCTCCAGCTCAGACAGCTCTCCATTCCCCACTAGCCTGTCAGAGCTGAAGAAGCTTATTGGATGAGAAACGAAATGTCTTCAAAAGAAAAAAAATGTCCAGTTGCCTCCTGAAAAAGCACCTTTGGGACATCTGAGTAGGAACAGATTGTCATGGAGAAAAATCTAGATTTTTTTGCTAAGAGTTAACAATGATTTGATGGTACAGAATTAATGAATTGAAGACTGCTGACATCAGTTAACGTAATCAAAACATAAGCTTTGAGCATATTGGGATCCATGATGTACATCTAAAGAGAAAATAGAATTAAGCAAACAAGACATCTCAAACAGAACAGATTCCCATGATCACTGTAGGTGCTAAAAAGTCAGCCAATTTAACAGAACTGTCATTGAACTCAACATATATTTACAGTTACCGTGTTTTCCCAAAAATAAGACAGGGTCTTATTTTCTTTTGTCCCCCGAAATAAACACTTGGCCTTATTTTCTGGGAGGTCTTATTATTTTTGAGGTGCAGGAGGCGATGAGCATGGTTACCTCGTGGCTGCTGCTGTGTTGCAATATTTTTGGGGAGGGCTTATTTGGGGGGAGGGCTTATTTTAGTGCATGCGCTCAAAAGCCCAATTGGGCTTATTATCCGGGGAGATCTCATTTTCGGGGAAACAGGGTATAAGAAAACAGTACTTATCCCTTTGGGAATTTCTGCATGTTTTTGCTGTTGAATGTGACCAGCAATTTTTGTGGGTTTAGTTTTATATAGGGAGAGTCAGAGGAAGTAAATAACATCCTGGCTTGATGCTTTTATTGTTATATTTCTCAGAAAGCAGGAATTAGTATGACCAAGTCAACTGTGGTAAAGAAATATCTCTGGAAAAAAGAAAAATGAACCATCACTCTCAAAAGAAGAAGCATATATGTAGCTCAGGATTGACCTGTGGTGTCCTTGAAGCTCTCTTAGGTTGATTTTTGCTTGCAGATGTTTCATTAACTAACTAGGTAATATCATCAGTGTGTCTTCTTGATTGATGATGATAAGGCTTGAAGTGGTGATGTTACCTAGTCAGATAACAAAACATCTGCAAGCAAGAACAATAAAGCTCAAGGACTTCACAACCAACATTCTTTTTCTAGCGTGAAGAGCTGCAGTCCTGCACGAATTTTAACGAAAATCTATTTTCATTTGGGGCCAAAATAAGATCTGGAAGTCTTGTCTAATCTCCATGAAAGTTGATGGTGTTCCATTGAATTCCCTCTAAAAACCCCTGAAGAAAACAGTTCATGTGAAATGGGTTCCCTTAGGCATCAGTGTTGAAAAGTATGAAGCTAACCATTCACACTGCTCTCCATTCCACTTTCACTTTTCAAACTCTCTGAGGTCCTATTTAGCTAAGAATCGAGCTTCCTCTTCATCCTTCTTTCAGCGTTAAGTTTGACATTGCAAAAGGAAGCTTCAAATCTGATGGACTTTTGCCCACATACTAGAAAAATTGTCTCATTGTTCAGAGTACTTTGTTTAGACAACTTATCACTGAGGAGCCAGGCTCAGTGTACCAGGTGAGCTCTCTATAGGTGTTGTTTGTATCCTCTATATCAGTGTTTCTCAACCTTGGCCACTTGAAGACGTCTGGACTTCAACTCCCAGAATTCCCCAGCCAGCAGTCCGGACATCTTCAAGTGGCCAAGGTTGAGAAACACTGCTCTACATGATTTTAAATCACAGTTTTTAGTTCTTTAATTTACTCAATTTTAGTCATATGGCTGGAAACTGGAAATCCTTAGCAGAAATATTGACACAACTCCTAATTTCCACAATGATATCAAAATACCATGATGAGTGCCTTGAGAAAATATACGTTAATAATTATAATCAAGTACAGCAGAGGTGGGCTCCTACCAGTTCGCATCAGTTCGGTAGAACCGGTTCATCAAATCTACCGAACCGGTTAGAAGAGGTTCCACCAGTGGAGCCAGAAAGCAGGCCACACCTACAGAAGAGATTCCAAAAATTTTTGAAAGCCACCACTGCCACACACACAGAGGGAGAGAGAGAGAGAGAGAGAGAGAGAGAGAGAGAGAGAGAGAGAGAGAGAGAGACTGACACAGAGAGAGAGAGAAAGAGAAAGAAAGGAATAAATAAATAAATAAATAAAAAAGAAAGAAAGAAAAAGAGTGAGAGAGAGATGAAAGAAAATAAGAAAAAAGGGACAGAGAGACAAAAGGAAGGGGAGAGGGAGAGAGAGAGAGAGGAGAGAGAGAGAGAGAGAGAACACATGGCCGGCAAGCCACTCCCACTAGGTCACATGGCTGGCAAGCCACTCCCACAAAGGAGGCCACACCCACAGAGTAGGTTCCAAAATTTTTTGAAACCCACCACTGAAGTACAGGCAGTCCTTGACTTCAAACAGTTGGTTTAGTGGCCATTCAAAGTTACAACATCACTGAAAACGTTATAACCCACCAGTGGCCAGCAGAACTGGTGGCAGACTCAGACAATGAGGAGGTTGGGAAGGAACATGAGCCAGTCCTAGAGTCTGGGGAAAGCTCTGATGAGTGCTCTGCATCAAAGGCAGAGATGGGGCCAGGGCCGTTCAACAGTTATCAGCTGCCTTTGGAGTCGGATATTAGTGGGGCAGAAGAACAGCTGGAGCCTGTTCCCAATGTGCACATGTGCAGAGTGGCCAGGAGAAGGGGACAGCTAAGGAACAAGGGCCGACTTGGGAGTAAAGGCACAGGTGGATGGTGAATGGCCCCTCCCGTAGGGAATAAAGTGGAGCAAAAGGAGAGGGGAGGTTGGAGGAGACAATTAGTTCAATTCCTTAGGGTGAAGATCTCTTCCTGACTTCTTGCCAAGTATTGTCTGCTACAGAGTGGCGTTTGGAAGAGATCATCCTGGCAGCTCTCCAAGCCTGATAAAGTTCTGTAGTTGTGAAATCTCATGAAAGACTGTTTGCCCGGACTTTGCTGGAGAGGAATTCACTTTGAACGAAATAAAAAGAGGTTTTATCAGGATGAGGAGTCTGCTTCATGGTCTTGGGAAGCCGAGTCAGAACAAAACAGTGACTTACATCACTGTTTTTCACATTAATACCTTTGCAGCCTTCCCAGGGTCACATGATCAAAATTCAGATCGTTGGCAACTGTCTCATATTTATGACGGTTGAAGTGTCTCGGGCTCATGTGATCACCTTTTGTGGCCTTCTAACAAGCAAAGTCAATGGGGAAGCCAGATTCACTTAACAAGTGTGTCACTAACCTAGCAACTGCAGTGATACACTTAACAACTATGGCAAGAAAAGTCCTAAAATGGAAAGAAATTCACTTAACAAATGTTTCACTTAGCAAATTTGGACTCAATTGTGGTCATGAAGTTGAGGACTACCTGTATGTATATCTAAAAAAGGTATCAAAGTTATATCTTTTAAGTTTGAAAATAAACATGTTTTAGAATTCTTCTAATATCCCCTTTTAACTTTAGTTGCTTAAACTCTGAATTTTCAGCTATGAATAAAAAGCAAAGCTAAATTGAGCTTCTTAGTGAATAAGCATTTTCCAGAACTGGGACAAAAAAGAACTCCATGCTTCATTCTCTTGAATGAACATTTTCATAAGTAATGAATTACATTTTGAATTTGTTTTCCAGACTTTAATTCTCCATTCAGGAATTTTAAATGACTCACTTTGAATCATTTAAAGGACGTCAGCCTAGTCTGAAGTCATCCTACGCGCAGTATCTGATTGGTTGGGATTACATAAGTGATTAATCCTGAAATAAATTAAAGGCAGATCCAGGATAGGGTAAGTGGAATGACCTCAAAGCAAGAGCAATCAGGAGA